>NC_051155.1:175481039-175768082 GCF_013339745.2 Dermacentor silvarum
AGGCCTTCGTCTTGCCGCAATACACACGAAATTGAATTACAACAGTGAAGGTGATTTCCTTGTCGCAGGAGTACGCACGATTTCTTCGTGCGAATCATCGGCATCATCAGCATCATTCTATTTATGTTCACTGCAAGACGAAGGCCTCTCGCAACCATCTCCGATTACCCCTGCCTCGTGCCAGCTGAGCCCATCTCGTGCCTTGAAAATTCCTAATTTTATCACACCACCTTGTTCTCTGCCGTCATCGATAATTGCTTCCCTTCTCTTGGTACCCATTCTAGAACTACCATCAGTTATATATATGCCCTACGCATTACATGTCCTGCCCAACTCAATTTCTTTCTCCTAATGTCAACCATAGACCCCAGGTTTGCTCCCTAATCCACACCACTGCCTTCCTGTCTCTTAACGCTACGGTTATCACTTTGAGTTCCATCACCCTTGGCGTCTCAAGCTTCCTTGTTAATCTCGAAGTTTCTTCCCCATGCGTGAGTACCGGTAGAATGCAACGATTGCGCACTTTTGTTTCCAAGGATAGCGGTAAGCTGGTGGTCATTACTTGGCAATGCCTATAATGCATGTGCGACGCATTCGTACCGTATATATATATATACCCGACACATACACCGCATTAGTGCGAGTAAATTTGCTGAAATTAGCTCTATTTTTGTCTCACGAAATGTCCCGCTTACATTCCATTTCTCACAATTCGTGGCGGCAGTCACGCTGTCCTCGCACAAAGCGCGCCGCGCACGCAAATTCCTCATCAAAAACGAGGCGCGCTTTCGTTCTCGCATTGTCGTCAGCATCGTCCTCGCTATATCCTTTCGACCCGAGCAAGCATTCACACACGCGACGTTCTTCTCTGCTCCGCGATAAACATGCCCGCGATGCACGCCAACAAAGAAAGGTCTCGGGTCGCGCTCGTACAAGCACGGACAACACAAGTAAATACATAGTTTCGAACAAGCAAGGCAGCGATGCGGGTGCCTGCGACATAAATTCGATCGCGACGCCGAGCGCGCACGCCGCACACTTGTGGAAGCGAATTTTTCTCGCGAATGTTTGTGGCGTGTGATAAAATGGGACGGCGACACGGGGAAACAAAGGGTAACAAAGTGTACTTAAAGAAAAAAGAAGAAAAAAATACAGAGAGAAGAGGAGCGTGTTGTTGGCGCTGGTTGAGAGGTCTTCGCATTTGCTCGAGAGTTCGACACGCGAGGAAAGAAGCTGCGGCGGCAGCCTTTCAGAGGGGTTGCCATGGATACGCCCTCGGGACGCACGTAAACAACAAAGACGCCGTGTGGATCAGCGAGCGGCTTATGCAAGATTTGTTGAGTTGTTCGCATACGTATACACAGGGTCGTCCATTCGAAAAAGAAAGCCACCATATTAGTATTCAGACCTTATTTTATTAGTGTTCGAACCTTATTATTATTCAAAAGAAAACTGGCCGATATGACACTTAACGCAGACAATAAAGCAGATGTCTATTAATAAACCATCGTTTATAGGTCTTCCTATCTAAATGTAAACCGCTTCGAAGAAGAGAGGAAACGCAGGAAATACAATTGCTGTGTCATCCGTTCATTTGACATTTAGCGTTACCTTGGAATGTCCGGTCGTGCCCCTCATGACAACTCGAAGTATTGATTACCCTTCTACGGTGTCGAATAGCGCAATTAAACCTTTAGATGAGTAGGCGTGGGTCCGCACCGTTAAACCTTTGTGCTTCGGTGGGCATGTGGAATCACTGAAACATTTCCTCCTCTTCTGAGGATGATACAATCCCGAGAGAAAGACATACTTAGAAGAACCTTTATCGCGTATTGGCCTTCCCATTTCAATAGTTAATATTTTTTTCTTTTGGTGCGAGCTCCCTTGGTCGTGCCCGAAAGGAAGTATGTCAGACTGTACATGAGTATATCATTGCTACAGGGAGGTTGCTGACACGTTAAACACCTTTTACAGCGAAGCTGTTAAGGGCTTACCTTTCGATCGTCGCGTCCGGCAATAGAAAAAAACTCTCATTGGCCGTATGCTGTATGTGCGAGTGAAAGCGCGCGAGGGTGAGGGACGCTCGCTTTCACGGGGAGCGAACGCACGGCGGAGAGCAAACGCGACTTCCCAGTGGAAGGGGAGTGGTGGGCGAGGAGGGCATCGAGGCACCCTAGACTGTGCGTGTGCGTGCCCGCTCTCCCACTGCGGCGCATGCGCGCAGCCCTGCCTAGAGAGCCTACATGCATGTAGGCTCACTAGCCCTGCCGGCCTCTGCCGCCGACTCTCTCTGGGCTCTCGCCCGCCTCTCCCCAGAGAGTGTCGACAACGGCGTTTAGCCGTTCCGTCACGTAACCAGCGTTTTCACAGCGGTTGTGTGCGGTCACACAAACAACGCGCACAACTGTAGTCAACGGCGGCGGCGTTTTGCCCGCGTTCGCACCAAACGCGTGCGGCGTTGGTGACGTGTTGATGAAGAACGCGCCAACCTTTGCCGTACACCCTATGGCGGTGTACCGTAGCGAACATAAGGCCATGGTCCCTGTGGTCACTAAATAAATGAAAACCACCGGATCATATATATTTATCAGTCTTTAATAGTTCAAATAACCAATTACACCATTACATCTTAATAGTCATAATTGGAAATGCTTAATTCCCACCGTAGTACAGCTTCACTGGTCTTCCATCTCCACCCCAATGGAAGGGCTGACAGTTTTTTTCCTATTAACCTCATTATTAATTATTTGAAATGGTTTTATGATCTCGTGGCTTCATCAAAAATTGGCATGAGCACATTTAAACCATTTTTACTATCTATAATTACCACCATTTACATATTGCTAATACAGAGAAATACAGACCATTAAGTTAGCGGGAAGGAATGAATTCAATTGTTTACATTGCGAACTTTGGCCAATCTCCATCGTGGTTCGTAGTTTCGTACCTCATGTGATAAAGGAAACAACAACAACTTAAAGCGTTTCGACACTCGGGTTCAGTCACAGGGACGTTCGCGCCGCCGCCCAGGATTTCATTATTAGTGCGAAAACATTATATGCCTCATGAAGCGGTAAATCCAGCGTCCGGCGTTAACATCCGATTGTACCAAAACCCATGTGACCAAGTGATGACGTCACGTTTCAATGTCAATGAAAAACGACCTGGCCCACACCCAAAATTGACTTCGCCCACCCCCATAATTTGGGTGGCGCAGCCCCAAAATTGACATTGCACAATTAAAAAATTGAGTTGACCCACGTTCAAGACTGAACTGGCCCACTCTGACAATTGACTTGGTACACCCCCAAAATTTGGGTGGCCCACCCTCAAAATTGACTTTGCCCAATTCGAGCACATGACAAAGTGATCACGTCATGTGACAGTCACGTGACGAAGAAAGAACCTTAAGCTGCAAGGTCACATGACCAAGTGATGACGTCATGTGACAATGTCACGTGACATGGACGGCGAACTAATATGGGCGTCGATATAGTCGACACGCCCAGGATGCACGTAAGGAAATTTAAGTGCTTCTGTAACTACTGATTCCAAGAATGACCTGTTAAATATGCTAAAAATGCGACCAAAAGTCATACAATAAAAATTGAAAAAGAAAAATGAGCAGGATAAACAGGTAAATAATGAGCAACAATCCAGCAGCAACACAAAATTGAGAGACAGCTAGAGTACGTACACACAATCGGTGACACAATGAATAACGGAGGCTGAACATCAGTCGATGACCACATTCGATGAGATGACATATATGGAAGGAGAGAGAAACTATGAATAGACAGGAGATGAGTGCAGCTAGAAACAAGGCTCAAGGAAGCGCGAAGCACGGAACAGAAAGAAGGCAACGCGTTTTGAAAGATGTCAGCATGGAGAGAATGACTGTTGCATATAGGCTTTGGATTCTGTGGAGAGGCGAGTATCTTCTGAAAGAGGCAGGAACGTGGAAGGATATGTTCCATGGTAGTCTTCCGCGGAAAACGTAGTAAAACAGAACCTGGTAGGTCCGTGCATGTAATAATCCCATGAAGGAATTTATACACAACGAGAGCGTTGGCACGAATACGTCTGCAGCTAAGTGACTGAAGTGTGGACAATTATCCAAACTTGAAAAATTGTTGGTGCGTGATGTCAGAAAACGATGTTTATAAGCATAGTATAGATACCAGGAGCAACATCTTCATGTACATGGACAAAGCAATCATATCCTCATGTTTGAACTGGCAAAAAAAAAAAAAGCTTTTGTATGTATATATAAACAGAGATGAAGATGCAACTTCATGTAGTAGGTTGTCATGTTGACGCTGCATCCTAGATTGTTATATCACTTCCCGGTATTAGAAACACACTTCATGGTTGCTTTTCGTCATCCGTGACAAAAAGGTGTCGTTACGACACAACGGCTTATATCAGATTAGTGTCAATTTTCTCGAAAGCTGGCGGCAAGACTATGGTTAACCTATTTACTCCCACAATGCTCGCTCTCTTCCTTTGGCGGAAAATTGATGTAAGTTGGGGGTCCGATAACTACGCGGGGAATACTTTCCGATCGAAGGTTCTCGATACTAAATAGAAAAATGAAACAAAGTGATTTTAAATTGAGGTTCTCCCGCCGGCCACTGTAAACCAAACAAAATATTACTTGCAAGCAGCATTTACCTATGTAACAACAGGAGCGAGAGGTTCTACACAAGCAGGAAATGCATAGGCCTGATCTATTCAGAGTCGGTGTCGACACTGACGTCGGAGCAAGCAAAGACGACTGCCACTGCAGCAATCTTCTAAGGGTGCGACCACTACTCAAGAAAAAATATATCATAATTTTGAGGGCTAAATATGGGAGATGAGGAGATTATGCGAGTGCGAACATTATGCGAGTAAATAGGATAAACCGTTTTCATACAGTTCCGCGTGCATTTGACATACCCGGGGTGAATATACGCGAGGAATGCCTGAATCGTTAGCAGCGCAAAATGTATTTCTTGTGTACAACTCGCGATCTGCTGACGCAAGTGACGCGCGACCTTCGAACTTCCTTATGTGACTATATCGTGGCGCGCGCTAAGTGCAAATTTCGCTCAACTACGTGCGTCTCCTCAACCTTCCCGCAAAGGGTTCTAATCTGCGGCCCAGCCACTATAGAGAGTAGAGCGCAGATGTCACCGACACCGCTCACACAGTGGAACAAACGGTAAAACTTTCTCCCGCTCTCTCTCTCTGTTTCCTCCTCGAGAATAGAATATTTGCCCTCACCGCCGGCGCCAACATCATCTACACCGTTTCCTTCCTCAAGCTTGTTTGTTTATCACGCATCGCTACAAAGTCTCGCCTCTCGCTCTTCCCTACACATCACGCGAAAGCAAGTTGCGCGGCCGTTACCGTGCAGCCGCGGTGGCGTGCATGTGCGAGCTAGCACTTCGCGTCGCTCCAGCCTCTTCGGCGCGGAGCGTTTTATAAAACAGCGCCAAGCGTGCGCGAGCCGCCGCCTTCTTCAAAGCCCCGGCCCCGGCCCATCGTCCACCTCCATTCCCTTCACCCTCCTACTCGTGGCACGCTCTTAACTAAGCGCGGCAAGCATTCTCACCGCGGAAGCAGCGGCGAACAGGAAAGCGGTATACAGAAAGAGAAAGAAAGTCCCTTCCGCTCCAAAATAGCGCGATGCACCCCTTCGACGCTCGCTCACTCGTCCATTTCACAGAGCGCACCTTTCTTTCAGAGACGGGGTGGGGCGGGTCCGTTTTTAGCGGCGCGCGCGCCAAGGATTGCGACTCGGGACCGGAGGATGAAGGTGCACGCGACGGCGCGGCGCCTCGTCGTCGCCGGTCCACGCCGGCGGCGTGCGCGGCATCCAGGCTCCTGCGAGTCCAGGCGCTGGGCCCGCGGCCGTCCCGACACCCGGCCGCCGCTCGCAGGAACCGCGACCCGCGCGCGACGCCCTCGCCTCCTCTATCTCACAACATTCAGCAGCAGTGGCTGGCGGGTCGCGACCGACGCGGCATAATATTACACAATGCGCCAGCCAGCCACCTCTCATCGCATGACTGCCTCTCTGCCACGCCGTTCTTATATACGAGACATCAAGAAAGGGTTTCTGGTGAGCTAATCAGTTCATATACACTGGCGCCGGCGACGCCAGCGAGGGGGAAGAGGGCAGTTACGTAAGGTGCCTGCCACCGATCCTCTTTCCTCCTTTTTTTTCTACTGTCTTTGTGTTTACGCGCAAATAAAGCAGTCGCACACGGTAAATCAACCCACGTCGCTGTATTTATCGTCTCACGGGAGTCGAGAGAGAGGGAAAGAGAAAGTGACGAGAGCGTGCGCAGGATTTGCCCCGTTCGATTTGTCCACAGCGGCTGTCCCTTTGTAGCGAACGCGACCATCAAACCACGCAACGAACAATTGCGTCACACTACTCAGGCACCGACTTCGCTCGACCAGTGTGTCGGACTGAATTACTGGCGTAACAGTCGAGAGACGTCTCTGAATGACGCTGCCCGCTGCAGCCTGTAGAAAGCGTGAGTTCTTCCCGCGTATTTTTTATCACCGGTGTTTGTCATCTCGCTCTTTCTTTCCTCATTCCTTCCTATCTTTCATTTCTATGTTTGTCTCCTCCTTTCTGAAGTGTAGGCAGGCGTTATGCCCCTTCTGGTGGCAGTTGCCAGCCTTGCTCCTCGCTTTCTCTTTCCTATGTATATGTTTACAAATATAATTATTATTATTATTATTATTATTATTATTATTATTATTATTATTATTATTATTATTATTATTATTATTATTATTATTATTATCAGCGGAATCCGAATGCATATATATACGCGATGAGTGACACAATGAAAGTGATAGCATCCAAAGAAACAGGTGGGCCCTAATCAAAATAAAACGTTCAATTCAAATACGAAAGAGGACAACTCGGCCAAATGTTGCTATTAGCTGAGAGCCTACAGCCACGCAAGACCAAGTCGGCGATTGTCCCGGCATTACAAGCGCCGGCTTCTGATTATATATGGCTGGTGCTTCTCACACAAAAATACGAGCACCAAAGTGCACGCGATAGCAGTAGCGGTAGGACGTCTGCACTCCATCAAGTCCACTCGGTTCCCGCCCAGCAGACCGTCCAAGAAACGAACCAGAAAACAGGCGCCTTTCTGTGCCTCTCAATCCCACTCGATCGATGAAATTCTTACACATCCCGTAACCTCCGAGCGCTCCTTTGTTAATCTGCCGTCTGGCACCCCCCCCCCCCCCCCTCACCCCATTTGCCGACCTACCATCAATAACTTCGCCAACATATACTTCAAGTCAGATCGCAATTTCGTTTCCTTCCAACAAATTTTGTGTACGTTACAGACGAGAGCTCGCTGCCGTCTACTATATATTTAGAAGACTACCGATGGTCATTAAGTTCGAATAAATAAATTAAATTCTGAGGTTTCACGGGTCAAAACCACGATCTGATTATGAGGCACGCCGTAGTGGGCGGGGGATCAATTTTTAACATCTGGAGTAGTTTGGACGTGCACTCGATGCACGGTACACGTGCACGTGTTTGCATTCCGCCCCCATCAGAATGCGGCTGCCACGTACGCCCGGGATCGAACACGCTCATTAAGTTTAACTCATTTCCGCGTCCTCCTCGTATAGTCTTCTACAGTACAGACACGACCACTGCGACATCAGCACACGCCTCGCACGAAAGAGCTCCGCGAACTTTTACAAATGTCAAGGCTTCTTCCTATTTCGTCCTCTTGCGCCTGGCAGAATCCCCCAGAGACGAAAAGAGATTGGGAAAGAGATCCGGCTCGAGCCTCAAGTACAAAAGGCCAAGTCACACGTGCCGAGCGAAAGTTGGAAACGGAATGAAAGAACTGAAATCCACGAGGAATTGAGGTGCCCCAGAGAGGGTGCATGCTCTCGAATGTGGAGGTAAAATAAGTACGACGGCTGATCAACGCGTCGAGGAACGCAGATTCTAACCCGAAGAAAGCTGAGAATTCGAACACGCGGCGGAGAAAAAGAGAGAGAGAGAGCGAATGCACGAATCGGTTTGGTGAGAGCGGCGTACTACTAACTCAGTGCATAACCGAGAGAAGAAAGAAAGAAAGAAAGAAAGAAAGAAAGAAAGAAAGAAAGAAAGAAAGAAGAAAGAGGAAGAAGAAAACGTAACCCAACACCATGAAGAAAGCCCGAGGATCAGTAAAGTTCGCAATGGCTTTCTCCATTTTCCCCGCCCGTTTTAATCAAGACACGCCGTGGCGTGACACGCGCCCACGTATACCCGTCCGCGTGCTCAATCGGTGATTATTATACCGCACCACGTCACACCCGCCGCGAGGACAGTACAGTATATAAGACGATATACCCGAAGCAGCGTGACAGCCGAGAAGGTCGCTTGTCTGCAAGGCCCCCGAAGCGGTGGCATTCCTCTCGCTGACAGAAGAGCTATGTTCTGTGCACTGCACTAGAACGGTATTTCAGACCGGACATTTCCTCTTTTTTTTTTCCCTCATTCTCTCCCTGATATATCGAGACGTCAACGAAGAAGCGGCTCACGCAGGCGCACGCATTCGGGATGCGAGCTTGCATCATGAAGGGAGATATTTGCTGGAACTTCAGCTTCGCACTTGCGATGCAGCAAGTCCGTCAGGAAGGAGAGCGTGTCGCATATTTGCTTTTGCGCCGGAACCTAGCACTTATCACAGCATGCGTTCTTGACCCAGTGTGGTAGAATGCATTTCATTTGTCTTTTATTGGCACTCCTAGAGCGCGTGCAGATGCAGGGTATATAAAAGGGACCAACTACGCAAATAAATTAAAAAAATGTCGCAGTTTCGCCTGAAAGGCGCAGCATCGACTGCGATAGCAAATTAGTAGAGAGCTATTCAGAGTAGGGATAGTAGTTTTATCGGCTGCATAAACTTGGAGACATTGGCTTACTAACTGAATTAACAATCGTGGTGTCAGCGCGCACAAGCAAACATGAATAGATCACACTGAATGACCGCAGCCAACGACTGTCAAAACGCTGGCAGCAAGCGCAGATTCGCGCCGTCTATCGCTTCAACGGAAACTGAGCGGCGAACGCACAGCGCATACAAAGGTCAGAGACGTGTGGAGATAAAAGACGGTGCTGGCGACCGGCACAGCGGGGCAAAGGGCAGAGGAGAAGTTGTTGGTAGAGGAGAAGCTGCCCCCCTCCCCCCCTCTTCCCGTTTCTTGCTTTCGAGTGGGAGTTTGAGTGGCAAGATACGCCTTTGGTTCCGGAGCACAGCGCCGCCCCGCCTCCCTCCCTCCCATACCTCCACGGTCTTTCGCGCGACGGTCACGTTTGCTTTCCACCGTGCGTTCGCTCTCCGTGATAGCGCGCGGGGGAGTTCGCCCTCCGTGATAGCGCGCGTCCCCCGCGCGCTTTCGCTCGCGCATACGGCGCGCGGCGACGATTTTATCGCCCTTGGAATCTATACGGAACCTCATGGCGACGACGACGGCGACGCCGACGGCAGAAATCCGGTTGAAGTGTCCATATAATTGCTATCGCAATAAAAATAAATAAATAAATAAATAAATAAATAAAACAAGCATACGGGATAGAGAAGCGGAGGCGATTGTCCGTGCTCGTCTGTCTCTTGTCAGGCCTAATCTTTCATTATCACACTGAGCCCCCCCCCCCCCCCCCCAAAAAAAAAACCCAAAAAAAAACAAGCAAGCAAGCAAGCGTTATAGTCGTCGTCGTGTTCACGCCCAGTGCAGAACGAAGGCCATCTCCCGACGATCTCCTCCGATCACGCTTGTGTTGCATCAGTCAACTCCTTCCTATGCCTGCAAATTTTCTAATTCCATCACACCACACCTAATCATCTGCCAGAATCGGAGGCGTTTCTCTTCCCTAGGCGCTCACTGTTACTTTAAAATGCAATCGTTTATCTGCTGTACTCATTATTTGACCTGCTCAGCACCACTTCTACCTATTAAATTCATCTCTAATCTTTACCGTCTATATGTCTTCTAACGTTACACCTGCCATTTTAGGGGCACGAGCACCGAGTGACACTCTTTTCTTGCGCAGTACTGCCGGTTCACCTCCCGAGACGACCGAAGATGAAATATCAAAATAAATCAGAAAATTATAGAAAAACAATAGTACAGTACAAAATTCATGGGTTTCATTATAGATATGATATCAGAGCATAAGTTTTGTTACAAGTTGAGTCACTGAAGTGTCTTGAATAATTCGAATTAATTAGAAGTCACTGATTACCGCACACCAAAGCACAGAACTTTAGAGAGCCGCCGCGTGAGCACGACTTTGGCGAAATTCCTGGAAACCCGGAAGTAGAAAGCGGAAGTAATGACGTCATACACAAGAAGGTGGCATGATATTTAACCAGCTAATTAATGGAAAGGAGTTGCCTGGTAAGGACTGAGCATCTGCCTAGCAAAGCGGATGTGACGTCACTCCCTCCTCTCTCGCTTCTCTCCCGGCGCGCAACTGCTCGTTCGTTAGCTTGCTCGCACCAGCTGCGCACGCACGCACTCCTTACATGCTCTGACGTCAGCACCGGAGAGGGCGCGTAAGGTGCGCCTCGTGCGCCACTCGCTAGGGGGCTACGCCCCGCCCGATGGCGCGCGCTGCGCTTCCTTCTCGGCCTCCCTCGCTCCTCGCCCACATATCGTACCAGGGGAAAGACGTTCGCTCGCTTTCTCCTCCGAGTTCGGTTCGTGTGTTGTGTTCGCCATGGAGGTGGTCGACGAGGAAGAATGCCGAACCCAGCACCGCCTACCCACAAGAAGACCTACAGACGTTATTCTCTGTGTCTGTGTCGTTCTTTCAAAACATACACACACAAAGTTAAGCTAAAGAACACCAACGCCGAGGTGCGAGTGCCACTAAGAGACACCAAAGTCAAAGATTAGGGTCGCCTACCGTTTTTGTTTTATAGTTCTGTCGTTCGTTGCGCGTTTTCTAGCTCCTCGTGTTTCTTTGTCATCCTCCAAGTTTTCACCAAACAGGTTATCGTCTATCATAGAGTTGTCCACAAAGCCATAGGTTTTAGTACCGGCCGAACACGCTTATCGTACGCTTTCCTTTTTTTCAAGGATATATCGATAAGCTGCCGTTCACCACTTAAGAATGTCTGTCATGCATACGATCCAACCCACCGTTAGCAGAGCATATTTTCCCTCGCTTGAAGGGCTCTAAGCAAACATGACATGACAAGAACTTTATTTGAGTCCTGAGGAACTGAGATCTAGGGGAGCCGAAGGCTCCCCCAAATTAAGTCGGTGGCTCAGCCCACGATGGGACCAAAACAGTTTTTTTTTTTTTTTTTTTTTTTTGCTGCTCGGTTGGCATCGTACCTACGATGGTACTCGGTAGAAGGGTACAAATTAGACTGCTTAATCAGAAAAATCTACAAGCAAGCATTCGGACTCTCCATCACCACCAGCAACGATAGACTACTGTAGCTAGGTCTACAGAATACACTGGATGAGCTAATCGAGGCACAACGCATAGCACAATATGAACGCCTGTCCAAAACTAAAACAGGCAGGCAAATATTGGATCGCCTGGGTATAGGGTATCATAACCAACATGACGTCAAAGTAGTTATACCTAGACACATCAGGGGCATGATAACCGTCCCTCCTATACCCAAGAATATGCATCCCACCCACCATCACGGTAGGCGGGAAAGCAGAGCACGCGATATACAGAAGAAATTCGGTAACAGCAAGGACACCATATTTGTAGACGCAGCTAGATACAGACACAAGCGCGCCTACACATCAGTGGTGATAAATTACGAGGGAAAATGCACGACGAGCGCTACAGACAACACGCCACACGTAGAAACCGCAGAGGAAATAGCTATCGCGTTAGCCATAGCACAAACGCAGATATAATCATCAGTGATTCCCAGACGGCAGTACGAAACTTCTCCAACGGTCTAATCTCCCCAGAGGCACTACGACTCCTAAATTATAGGTAATAACCACGACAGAAGTGTCCATCTCATTTGGACACCCGCTCACACACACTACCAGACGATAGGAATGAGGCGGCGCACCGCATGGCTCGAGAGCTTACGGACCGAGCCTCGATTAGCCCACTCTCACCGACTACCGACGAGTTGGAGTGGGAAGATCGAATGACCAGATTTCACGAAATTACACAACACCATAGATTGCAGAGGCGCACATTCCCGCCGCCTCACCCAAAATTAAGCAAAAAAAAAAACAGTCTGTCGAATGGCGGCAGTTACAAACCAGATTCCTATCCGAGTCCAGCTATCATGCACATAATACACCCAGATTTATACACGACTGACAAGTGCAGACATTGCGACTCTAGAGCCATCCTAGAGCATATCCTATGGGAATGTGCGGGTATAACACACGATAACAGTGATGCAACCTCAAACAGCGACAGCCTCCGCGCGCGCTGGGAGTCTGCGTTGCTCAGCTCGGACCTGCAGCAACAACTCTGGGCCGTCCAGCGAGCCGAGGAAGCCGCCAAGGGCCAACAACCCTTGGCCGAAGCCTAGGAGGGGTCCAGGACCACCCCACCAAATCGCAGGGCACTCAATAAAGTTATTTGAATGAATGAATGAATGAATGAATGAATGAATGAATGAATGAATGAATGAATGAATGAATGAATGAATGAATGAATGAATGAATGAATGAATGAAGTTCGGTTGTGTGCCGGTGATCGTTTCCTTTCATTTTTCTTCTTTTTTTTATCGCTGCCGTTGTAGTTCTTGCATTGCCCGTAGCACGTACCCACGATGGAGGCTTGACCGGAGTGCATGGGTAATCACAAATGACGATTAGCTATTGATGAATGGCGCATACCCACGAAGCAGATTGGCGGGAGGAAGAAAGTAACAATAACAAAAACGTATACTATACAAACAATACACAACCCCAATCTTTCCACCTCACCCCAAAATGCAAGAATAAATAAATAAATAAATAAATAAATAAATAAATAAATAAATAAATAAATAAATAAATAAATAAATAAATAAATAAATAAATAAATAAATAAATAAATAAATAAGAGTGGAAACATCGGTTAGTTGGTTGTACATATTCGGGTTGGAACAACGCTAAGGACACAGGCAAAGCCGCACCGTATCGTTTTCAATGTGCCTTTCTTTACCAGAGGGCGAAGTTTCGAGTACGAATAGTTAGTGCGTAGTACTCGATTCGTATTCGAAAAGGAACTATTCGGTATTTCGAATATTCGAAACTATCTAAATATTTCGGAACAACCGACTGTTGAAGTCTGGTTGCTGTTCTCCATCTGTTAAAAAAAAAAAAAAAAATCGATATCAGAAGTGTGACAACGACACAAGTTTTCGAAGCAACGTAGAAATAAAATGGTTAATGCAAGCTTTGTTTTCGGTTTCTCGGTAGAAGCCTACGTGGCAACCTTTGATTTTGCTTGTAGTGTGTCTTTACGTGTAGCAGTTTTATCTTTTACCCTAGAACCAGTGGTGTTTTCCTTGCAACTGGCCCTTTCACAAGTATCTAGGGCACATAAATCATTCAGCAGCTTGTATCTTAAATTTTGGTTCAACTTCTGTATTTATTTATTTATTTATTTATTTATTTATTTATTTATTTATTTATTTATTTATTTATTTATTTATTTATTTATTTATTTATTTATTTATTTATTTTTTATTGACTTAATTCGGGGGGGGGGGCACCATTTGTTCAGCGTTTTTGGAATGCTAGCCATACAACAGTCATGGTTTCTTGAAGAGCTTGTTTGCAACCAGGATCTAATGTTGAGAGGCTATTTATGTAGTTTTTCTAA
Organism: Dermacentor silvarum; assembly: GCF_013339745.2. Classification (NCBI taxonomy): domain Eukaryota; kingdom Metazoa; phylum Arthropoda; class Arachnida; order Ixodida; family Ixodidae; genus Dermacentor; species Dermacentor silvarum. The sequence continues at coordinate 175,494,883 of NC_051155.1, forward strand.
TTACAAACGACGATTTTGTGTTTAAAACTGATCAAATTAGTCCTTGACAGCTAAGCTTTCTTGTTATTTTGCACTTGTCAGTACAGGCGTGCTGCCTAATTATACCGAAATAAATATTCCTGCTGCATGCGCGTCTATACGTTTGAATATCCGATAATATATTCGATATTCGATGCTTATATACTATTCGCATTCGATTCCTGTTTGAAATAGTTGATATCCGCCCACCTCCAGCCTTTCAGTTCCCACCCTAAAGGATATTAGAATTAAAACAAATCAGAAATAAGCAATAGATTCATTTCCATTCACGTTCCATTCCCTGTTCACAATAATAATCATAATAAAGAAACCTGGAGCACAGACAGCGCCCCTGAAATTATTAATTTTTTTTTCACCCGGAGCACATAGCGCATTTGTAATCTGTAACTGTAACTGTAAGCTGGAATGCCCACTTATTTCGTAGCACGCTTTGCGAACGTATATCTCGAACGTGCGTCACTTACGATTCCTGCTAAGCAAACATGACTTCATTGGTGATCGAAAACCCATTCACGGTTGATAAACGGAAAAGAAAACCGCTGCAGTGGCGCTTCCGTTCTAAGGAAGGAAGGAAGGAACGAAGGAAGTAAGGACGGAAGGAAGGAAATCAACTTTATTCAAGGTCCTGCAGGCCACGAGAGCTTTGGGGCTCTCATGGAGCGGGCGTCTCCCACGACGGAACCGGGAGATTGAGTTTCCTGGCGGCGTCGTGGACCTGCATGCTGGACGGCCCAGCGTTGCGGAGCGAGTTCTTCGCTCCGGCTTGCTTCTTCAAACTTGCGCTTGTCCGGTTCGGAGTTTATGTGAGCTTGCGAGCACGGCCCAGAGTAAATGATAGACGTTAAGTGATGTATTGTAATTGGTGCAATAAGACTTGTCGTAGAGCTCAGGCATGTAGTTCCAACGAGTTAGTAGGGTGACGTCACAACTAGCCCATTATAACCCTGCAATGTTGATAAACGGAAAAGAACCGCAGCAGTGGAGTGTCAGTTGTAACGAGTTGGTCGGCTGACGTCCCAACCAACCCGTTAAAGCTAACGCGCCAAGGAAGACAAGGCCGCCTTTGAAAAAGATAGGCCCGCGTATACACAGAAACGTCGGGCAGACTAGCCTGTCTGAGGCACTTTACCCAAGTTTATGCAACTTTTATCCCACATTGTGTTTCTATCTGTCGGCTCCATCCTGGCTTTGGATTTATTCGTGACAAGGAAAATAAATGCCTTGTCGCCCGCGCCGACGAATAAAAACCGGTTGGAAGTCAGCGCTTCGTACGTCTCTGTTCGTTATCGCGATCATACACCTATATATATAATTTCGTACTGAAATTATGCCGCGTGGAAACCCAAGCGAATAAAAAAGACAATTCTATACCACTATATACCAGTTGGGATAAACATCAATACATGTCATCAAGACAAACAGGTCTACGCGACAAACGTTTCCTTTCACGCATGCTTATACTTGAAGTCGCATGACGCAAGTAGCGCGTTACACTATGAATTATGCTTCGTCATGACATTACGACAGACTTGGAAATGAGGCGCAGTTCAGCAATAAAGAAGCGTTCTTTAGAGATACGGACTTCAATCCGGTGGTGAAATGCAAAAGTTCTCGCGTGTTACGACACACAACGTAACACGATTTAAATTCTAGGCATCTACGTCCATTACAGAAGCTTTGTGTGAAAGTACCGTGACAGCATTCGCCTTTTCTTTTCTTTTTGGTATTGTGACCACAGACGAAAACATGCGCTGTACTTCGCGGTTCTCTGTATCAGCAAAAGTAAACCCGAAAGAACCTACTCGGAAAAAAAAGAAGAAGAAAGAAAAAGAAAAAGAAAAAAAGAAGGCTCCTTGCGTACTGAGTTTTTAGGAAATATTTTGACAGAACTCGCAATTAAAGGCAGCTCGTGCAACGACGACCGGCTGCGAAAGAAAACGTGTATTACTAGAAGCACGTCACCTCACTATACAGCGTAGTGGTGAAAGTTATATATTTAATTTCGTTCTTCGGCTACTTATATAGTTACTAAGCTGCCTAATTAATAGGTTGCTTATTTACTCAGTTATTTAGTTACAGTTGGTCGCGCGTAATCGCTTAATTACGCTCAAGACTGATGTGGCATTACAGAGTCGGATGTTCACTTGGCTATATAGTTAAACACTCACTAGGTAACATATCAAATATTTACTCCAGGGGGCGTCGTACATTCACCTAACTAAAAAAAAAAAAAAAACACGTCATAATTACGCAATTCAAACCAGTCAGTGCTTGAAGAATATATATATATATATATATATATATATATATATATATATATATATATATATATAATCAGAAATATTACGTGCGACTGGCGTCATATCTCTAAAATGATGTTTCACTTACCGCTTATCTGTTTTGCTGCGAGTTTGGGGACGAATATAGTTCGAAGCTTGCACTTGTCTCGGGATCGAATTGTACTAAAACGAATCAAGCGCAAACGCAGCTTCAATTCCTTCCGCAGTTACGTGCGTGCTGAAGTAATTAATTTCGATATATTGTGAGATTTTTTTTTTTCACTAGACAATCGCGCCATGTTGAGTTCCATAAGTTCAGCACTTCTCTTAAAGTAATCTAGCAGAAGTGGCGGAACTTCGCCATCTTCCACATGCCATTTCTTAATGAAATCTCGCAGGCTAAAGACATACTAATGAACGTAGAGTAGGGTCCACTCTTAAAGAGGTCATCTAATAATTGTTCAAGCTATATCATAACTTGAACGTATCATGATATCGATAGGGAAAAGAAAATGCCTTGGGGAAGATAAAATGTCGACACCTTCGTGTCAAAACTGAGCTGTAATATAAAAGCACTGCTATTAAAACTGATTTGCGGAGCGGGATTAGTTGTTAATACGAGCTTATTATGCAGCAAGGCCTTCAAGGCGCATACTGAAACGCTGCTCTAATTGCGCTTTGGCAGCAAAAAGCCTTTCATTCATCATAAGCATCTCCCCGAAGTGGACCTTTAAATGGAATGATGACGACGACGACTATAAAGTCGTCGTCGTCATCTAATACCCATCTCAGTGACATCATATGTGACAGCAGACTTTACCATGTGCCCGAAAATTGCTCATTCCCGTCACTCCATCTAACTTTCTACAGCCTTCGTGCGTGTTTCCCATCGATTAAACCTATTCTGCAGATCTAATTAATAGACCTGTTGTCTGTGTCAAGCATATTACATGACCTGCCAAACGACACTCCTCCGACTTAATCTCAACCAGAATAACAGCAGCTACTGGCGTTTGCTCTTTAATCTATGCAGGCATGTCCTAAGAAAAAGCGGCAGGAGAGAATAAATAACAGTACAATAAAAGCAGTTAAGAAGGGTCGGCTCTTCTCGTTGGTTATAATTTTCCAAGTAATTTTTTTTTTCGTTCCCTGGCATCTTCATGGCAATAAACGCGTTGCTTCGTAGCGTAGCAAAAGGCGTGTTAGCAACAAGATGATGCGCGAACTCACAACTGTTTTATTTTAAGTCGCTACAAGTGGCTCAAGCGCAGAATTCGAAAGTACACGCTATTAATGCTGCGACGGATCTAGCTGGTTGAACATGTAAGGCATGTACTATATGTACATGTGCACAAGCTGCATGCTCAAACGAAAAATAAGACGTTTGCGAATTCACGCGTCACCAAATTTTTTGCTAACTTGCCCTTGGTTACGCTACGAAGCTGCCCTTCTAGCCACGATGTTGCACCAAATGGTCTCCGTCGCAGCATTACAAGCCCCTGGTACACTTCAACTTCATCACGCACTGCGCCGTACAAATATATTCATAAACTTTATTCTTACATGTATCAGAGTCGTGCCATAATTTTAAAAAACGCAAATATAAATTCAACATCATCCTTATTATAGCGGGTAAATCGTAACCGAGTCCGTAGACGGCAACGCACGCAACCAACGACACCTCAGTTGCAAAATTGTAAAGTTAGCTTTCCGGTATAGTGATATGCGTAGAGGCGAAGCCAAGCGAACGTTGCACGGGCGGAATAACGCTTGCTCCATATAAGCTCTCTGGCATACCTTTTTGCGCATGCGCGCACTCCTTTGCACGACGGAGCACGCCAGAATTGTTCAGAGTACCTGCTTAAAAATGCGCTCTTTCACACTGTCGAAAAGCAAGAAGGTCATGATGTCTTTGCTAGATTACAACCAATTGGCGAGGCCTAAAACCCAAATGCATCTGATACTACCATTGATCGAACCCGGAACATTTGTTCGAGTCAGAGCTGCTACTTTTGAACCCCACATGCACCCGAACGCTTTCAGACTCTTTCCACGAACCATCTTTTACGACTATTAAATACGTTATACTCTCGAAACTCGCCCATCTCATCACCGTTTGCGTAGAGGAAGTCACCTTAAGTACTATGCAGGCGAAACCTTTAGGCGTCATTGTCCATCCGTGGAGATACATCTATCTTCTATGCCTTATTTGGGCCCACCGTGCATTTTGCTGCAGATGTAACAATTCGCCTCTGCTTTCCAGATGTCAATGACCGCTGGCGTCTTGCGATTGCGCGAACTACCTAGCACGTGCCAAATAAGCGAAGTGTGAGCTACGTAACAGATTGTGAGCATCGATGAGAACATATAAAAAAAAAGAACGCTGTGCCAACAACAACAGGTAAAAGAAATAGGGAAAGAAGCAAACTTTAATTGGACGGAACACTTTTCTAGCCTTCAGTAAAGAAAGCATCTCACTCTGGACGGCTATGTACACCCCCTTCATCACAAGCTCGTCTACATCACTGGAGTGAAAACATGGCTGGAACCTCGACCAAAGGATTATTACTTTGCTACAGCGTACCGACTACTGACTGCATGCTAACGCGTCGCTTTCCAGGTTCGGGAAAATGACGTCGTATTGAACGTCTTCTTTTTCTTTTCGCATAAAAATACTACAGTTACCTTTATACTAGGTGAAGTTTACGTACATTTTAACAACGAAACATATAACAACGAAACATATCTGATATGTGATGTTGAAAGAAAATACAAAATACTATAATGATAATTCGGCCCTCTTAGGGACCTTCCTTCCCCTCTGCGTGCGTTTGCTTTGACCGTGACAACCAGTTTCACAAACTGCTATATTTCAGTCTAAAGCAGTGCACTTCACAAAAATCCAAGTCTAACGAAATTATCGATAAAGCGAAAACTTCGCTGCTCTTTCAGTATTGCAATGACAGATATTTTTATTGTGCGATAGTTAAATTTGACTACACTAGTATCATTTGGTTTAATGACGCTTTGCGGCATGCACGTATATAGGTTGGATATATATTTTGCGCCGATGACCAGCAAAAATGAATAGCTAGCCTATCTCGTGCTGCTTTGAACGAAATGCTAAATGGTTGAGTTAGGAAGACACTGCGTGCAACTGCGGATCAGAATCCTGCAACAAGCTTGTCAGAATTGTGAGACGTATATGGCATATATGCGTACATTGCATCGCTAAGGGGGCGTGTTTTCGAAACTAGATTTGTGTTAAGCAAGCCACAAATGAAAAGAAGTAATATATGCCTGCATGGTTAACTAACTGATGGACCGGCCTCCACAAGTGCGAACGAAAAAAAAAAAAAAAAAGAGAGAACTACGATTTTTACTTACGCGCAACACGACAACAATGATTAGAGAGGAACGCAGAAGCAGAGAGAAATGTGTAGTCACCTACTCGTCGCAGCGCGCTATTTTCTGAGCGAGCAACATTAACGCAATCTATCTGGAGCAGGCGTCCGCAAATAGTAAACCGTCCTCACCGCGCCACGCGCGCTTGCTTGCGTATCCGAGACGGGCGCGCGTCTGCGCCGAAAGCTCGCAGCGGTCGCTGTAAGTACACACGCACATCAGCACGGCAGCAGCGGCAAAATGTTGATTCAACCGAGTCACCGCATGCTTTGAGGACTCCGACAAGGTCGCGCACATGTACTCACCTTCGAAGGCTGCAACTGTTTCTAAGTAAGTTGTCCCAACTGGAGCCGGGCGTCTGCATGCGTGCTCCGTACCCTCCGCGCAGCAGGCAGCGTTCGACGATCGCACGACACGTTGCTAGTGTCTCTTTGCCACTTCTCGACTCGCCTTCGGCAAGCGGGTTCTGATGCTCCGGTGACCGCCGCTATTCGAGCAAGCCCCGTACAACATCCAGCGGAAGGCAATTTCACGAGCGCTGCGCTCCTCTGGCGCCGTGCTCTTGAGCAGGCATCCCGGCCGCTAGATGCGACGGCGCGCGTGTGCTGTTTTCGTAACGTGTTCCGCCGACGACTGTAAACGGTATGGCAGACTGATGGAGCTGAGCAGGAACCCGTGGAGCAGCGGCCCCTGCAAACTGCCGTTATCTCCCTCCCTCCGCTACTTCCGCCGTAGAGACGAAAGAAAAACCGAAAGCAGTGGGCGAAACCGGAAGTATCTCAGCGCCCTCTCAAAAGTGCCAGAAAGCGAAACTGAAACTTAAACCACGTAACGTACCACAATGTCACCGTGCCACATCACGACGCTTTTTTATCTTTCTCCACCTCTCGCACATCTCTTTCAAGTGCTCTCTGTGTTCTCTACCACTTCCGGAGAAACTCGGAAGCGGACGAAACCGCAAGTACTTTGAAGCAACGGTTACTATCTTCGAATTACGAGTTACGAAACTGAAAGCACTTCGAATTTTAGTGTTCATCGGGCGCGAGACATGAATTGAAAAGTTATCAAAGTACCTATCACAGGAGCAGCGCATCGAGCACCAATATCCAACTACAAAGAAAGCGGCGAACTCTAGGTAAAAAAGTATCTGACTAAATCCACGGAAGCGAAAAGTGAAACTTACTGAGCCGTGGTTGCGAGCCCAGTCATGATGGTGTTGAGTTGATGTACTAGGCGCGTTTCGGTAGCCCTCGGCCGCTACTCAAGGTAAAAATATACGGTTTCGACGTTTCGTCGGGCTGATGAAGCAGGCACACCAGCGCTATGGGATAAGACAACAATCAGTCGCAGACCTGTGGTATATCTACAGCTCATCATTCGCGCCGGCCGGGACAAGTGCAAGGTTACGAGTTCGTCAATCAAAGAGTAGTTGACCGAATTGGGCTGATACACCGCAGCGTCTAGCGTCCACGACCGACTTTCACTACTCTCCGGGTAAGTGTATAATTTCGCCACGACTTATTGCAACAGAAATTATATTCGACACTCCATACGAATTTTCTCCGTCGCCATTATGTTCTGTGTAAAATCCAAGTGCGATTAAATCGTGCTCCGCGCGCCGTATGCTATGGGTGCAAGGGTGAGCCGAGGAGGATGAGTGCCTTGATGCGCGCAGTCTTTCCGCGCGCCCAATGTTGGAGGTCGCGTGATCAAGCGCGAGCTAGGGGGGTAGCAGGCGAGAATGCGTCTCCTCCTCGAGCCCGACCGTGGCTAATGGCGCGGCTGCGCGCATGCACGGTCCACGCGCCATATTTTGAAGGTAATCTGCGACGGGAGCAAAAGTTTGGCGAGCTGAGATCGCTTCATGTGCGCCTAGTGTTTAAGGTCGCGTAATCTCAAGTTTCGGAGACATTGGTCGAAGCGAGGGACAACACGTAGCGTTCGCTACCCGCTGCCGGCGCTCATCACGCTAGCGTTGTGACAGCGAGTGTTTGCGGTCATCGAGTGAGATTAGTTCACGCTTGCCTGTGCGCGCTGACGCCATGCTCGTCAATTAGTAAGCGGATGTTCACTGTAATTTATACGGCCGATAGAACTACGAACCTTACTTCATTTAGTTGTCTAATACTTTGTTATCGCTATTCATGCATCGCCTTTTGGGCGAAACTGTTAGCAAACCCAGGTAACCGCGCTCACATATATTGGTGGCGCACTTCGCGACTAGCCAAGTTGTACGAATATGCGTGTTCCACGAAGGCCGACGGGTGTCACATGAGCACATTCGATCCCGATTGGGATCGAATTTTCCAACCGTGATTGGCTTCTTTCCGCAGCTTGTGCAAAGGAGACAATCACAATCGATAAATTCAATGCGGATTTAACCTCCCTACCTTTCCCCCTCTCGATCGCGATCGAAAGTGCCCCGTGTGACACGGGCATTATTCGCGATTATACGACGGCTGCGTCTCGATATTTTTATCTGGAGCTTATAATCGAAAAAAGTGCACAAAGACAGCATGATGGAGAGAGCTCTTACGATCTTACGTTAGATGCTGGCTACATTCTTACACAACCGACAACTTAATTTCTTGGTATGCTTGATGTAAGATAAAGGCAACATGATATAAACTGCGCTAACTTTCAAAGCGGACAGTTAGCCGCAAAGGAAAACAAAAGTGAAGCAGGCAGATCAATGGATAAAATTTTAATAGGTGCCATCTCATCTTTATGCACTTACAACTGCATAAACACTACAGTTTGAGACCACAGCAAAAACAATTGCGCATCAATGTGCATCAACACTGGCTGCATGCCTAATAACGAGCAATCCACCTGATATGTTTACATAATATACAAATAAAGAGCATTCATTCTGTGTGTACAGTATATATAATGTTTATATATGAATTGTGGCTGCTTTGACAAGCAGACTCCAAGTATCAGAGAAGCTTTCATCAAAAAACAATATTTCTCGCATAGCATCCGTACAAATAAACAAGGACATCTCAGTAAGTCTCGTCAACAGTACGAGGTTACCAAACACATGCGATAAACTTCATATATTCAACAAAGCTCTTTCATGTGTGCAGACGTACTATTTATGTGAAGATGTCGCAGTACTCCAGCAATTTACGGAATTGAACACATGAATGCTCAACTTCAGATGCTGGCATGACTTCAGAAAAACCAGCAAAGCTTAACAAACAGCCATGACAAGTTCACTCTGCTTGACGTTAGGAATATTATTTAGACACATTTGAAATGCACACCACGGTCCAGATTTTCTTAACAATTTTTTTTTCCACACATCTTCACTGGCTCGCACGTTTCCATGCTGCCGCCATTCCCAGCATCGGCCTTCCGGCAGTGTATAACAAGAAAAGTTTATGAATAAAAGGAATTGTTACAAATCTAGCCCCAGGAATTAAGTGTTATCTTTGAATGCATGAAACAAATGAAACCTAGGCAAACAGACCAATGTTTTAAGATGCACCATGGTGTGTGTCTGTGCACTAAAGTGCAGCCTGTGCATATCATGTTGAGGCGAAGTTCAGTTGTACAGCATTGTACAACTGCATTTGACTTCTATTATATTTGGCGTGTATTTTCGAAGTATTGTGGCAAGGACAAAGAGGAGAGAGCTAAAGGAAATGGGGGGGGGGGGGGGGGGGGAAGCATCAAGTAAGGAGACCACTGCAGGTAAATACTGTATAAATATTTTGTTCTTGGGTGACAAAGAAACATTAACTATGACAAAAAAGCAACAAGATTGCATTGTCCACAAATCATTTCTATTCAAGTGGCTGCAAAGTGCCTTCGCAAGCTTAAAGTACAGTAAGCGAGTGGAAGTGTTCGTTAGCAAGAGACCTGCTAGTAAATGAATCCTAAAGAAATAAAACGCAAAAGAAGCAAGCATAGGCTAAAAAAAAAGTGACATTTTAATAGCGCTCTTAAATGTGATAAAGCATGAAAGCACAAAAACCTCTTTTTCTTCTTATTGGCAAAGTGATGGAGGGCACAAATTTTTAACTCGTAAGTGGAGTTTACAATAAACGGCTGTTTTCTGCACAAATTTCCGGTACACACTTCCAGCCTACATTTTAAAATCTACATGGTTACAATTCTTAACAAGACTACATGCTTATAAATATGTCTGCCAGGAAATGCCTATCGCTAACACAGAAAACATTCCACATTTTCAGGTCTACCAAATCACCATCTCTCCGAGGGACAGTTAGGCATGCACATTACAAGAGGCACCGCTCACAGATGTACATTTGAAGTTGTGACAGTAAAGGTCATGCTTCCAACATTAGCTTTATCTAAAATAGTGAACATGCATCCATGGTCAAGAGCTTGTAGACTTCAATGCTGATGGGGAAAGAAAAATTCCATTGAAACCAGGCACCTAGCCCAAGATTATTAAGACTGCACCAGTGTTGGTGCACTTCATGTGCAGACTGTGCATTTCATGTTGACAAAAATCAAATGTCAGGAATTTTTTTTTATATGTACCATTTAGTTTGCCCTCCATACCTTTAAATATGGACCTTTATGCCCTTTATTTATCCTATTCTATTCTAGCCACACATTGTCTGCAACAGCCCATTCTGGTGAAAACAAAGGCAGAATGCAGCTCAAGACAGAGACTAAGCATGAAATATAATGAAAGTGTGGTACAATTGTTGCACCATTTTGGCCCAGGATAAGAATACTAACACATTAAACACTACTACTCGGCAGACTGGTTAGATGCGTACTTTTGGCTTTTAACACTTTGCAAATCCTGCTGCATCAAATGAAAAAAGTAAACATAAGTAAAGAGCACGTCTCTTGAGACAAGAACATGTCACGGACCAGACATGTGCTTGTTTTCACTTGTGTTCATATAGTAAACAATGCTTGTTGTCCCAGCCTGCCTTTCATTTGTTTAATTTTTCGCACTTCCTCAGTTAACAAGCCTCCACAAACAGCTCAGTCAAAATGAAAGAGTAAAAGCAGTGGAGTACAGCATCCTTCAACCCTGTAGCAGCAGTTCAGCTAATTTATTTGCTTATAACAACATTCTGATACTCCCTTATGACCAGAAAGTCACATGAGTGCAAGAAGTGTGCGTATAGTTGCCATTTCATCAGCCTTGCAATTCAACATACTTTGTTCTATCAACGCAAGTTACCATTTCATGGTAATCGCAACATTCACAGCTTCCTTGGAAAGGTGCAGAGATGTAACTATCAGATGCGAGTAATGCAATACCGAACCAAACAACAGTCTGTACAAATAAAACAGAGAAGTAGGTGTCGTTTCCTTATGCACCATTAGCCACTGCCAAACAAGATGATGATTACACTTCAAATCTGTGTGCATCCTCATAACACCTGCCACAAAGCTCTGCTGTTCGTACAGCCAATATTGCTGTGCCTGTATGTGCATCTTAAAACTGACAAAAAGCCTTGAAACTTTTTGAACAGACACAGCACATCTTTTCATTCTCATCACAAAGGCTACAGAAGGTAATATACAAGTTATCCACCCTCTCTTCGTCAGGCAAAACAGCAAAAGTGAAAGAAACACGGAGAGGTTGGTGGCTCAAGCAGAAATAACTTGACAGTTAAAAAAAAAAAAAAAAAAAAAACGTCATGGTAGATACAAAGCTTTGGGTTTTCGGTGCAACTTCCAAGACTAACCCTACACTCAATGACTGTGCTCTTCCATCACCCCTGAGGTGTGGCTTTCGCAAGATACCAATTTATAGGGCTGGCTTGTAAATCACGTCTACCAAACAACATAACAATAACACTCATAACAATCAAAGAAAAGGAAGGGCACAAATTTATGCAGCAACAGCTTCGCAGGTCTGCCTCTCAAACTCAAAGAAGGGAACTAGCTAGTGAAGTAAGCTTACATAGATAAACGTGTAAACACATCGGATCGGCTACCCATTGCGTCAATAAATAACAATGCCCCAGAAACCTTGACATTACCAGAATTGACTACACATCAAAAGAAAAACCCAAAGTGGTCAATTTAACCAAATACAATGCTCGCAAAGGTAAGAGTGGATTCAAGTCTTTAGATGTCTTCAGTAAAGGCAAGCCAGTTCCAAAAGTTGCAGTTGTGCAGAGCTGTACCGTGGTAGCACTGAACCTTCAGTTTTTAAACATGACAGCAACCACAAAACAGTTGTCAACTTGAGATCGAACAGACGAATTCACTTTGGAAGTTTTTGTTCTGCTGCATTTTTGCCTAACTAAACAGTTTTCTAAATCAGCACGAACCTGAATCCCCTTCACTTACCCTCTAATCATAAACTTTGTGAATGCCACTCCCAATGGCACTTGCCTTTTCTTGTTCTGCATTTCCTAGTGACTCTAGTGCACATCACGCTATGCTTTCCTGAATGCTGTCGACATTGTTACCTGAATTGAATTAAATTCTGGGGTTTTACGTGCCAAAACCACGATTTGATTACGAGGCACTCCATAGTGGGAGACTCCAGATAACATGCTACCTGCATAAGAGGAATTATGGAATGTGGATGATTCGTGAGAAATAAACATTGTCCATATAACATGAAGCCTGCATGGTGAAATAGCTAGCTAAGCACATTCAGTGCCCCACCTAATGATAGCAGGATCATATCATAGTACAAATTTTGGCATGCACCTGCATTAATAAAAACACTGGTTGCAAGAAATGGCCTGATGTACTATCAACCCCAACTTCTTTTCTACAGCAGTGACAATGCACAAAAAACAAAGTAGGCACTTTTAATGTCTTCTTTTCCTCACGTGTGTTGGCTGTAATGTAGAAAAAGTTGCGTGGATTGCCAGCAAGCTTGTCTTGATGTCTTGGACAAACCTAGGAACAAACCAAGCAGTCCAGCTGTGTACTATGACTCAAGAAATGCCCTAATATGTCATGGTGAAACTGAAGGTCCAATGCTATCATAACACCAACCACACTGCCAAACATTAAGAGAACCTGCTCTACACAAGCGTGGCAATTGTGGAAGTTCTGCATCTTATGGCCTCAAAAGTTTTTGGCACAAGCTGTATGGGTGCCAAGGTAGCGCAAGCACCTGCGTGCCTTGGCCACTGCAGTGGCACAATAGAAGACGCCAAGTTACATTTTACGCCTGTCAGCTGCTTAGCACTCGCTAGTTTAGATTGTCTAGCTATGCTGACCACGTCATAAAGGCATCCCCCAAATGCAAAAGTTGGCAAAACACTGGAGCCAGTAGAGAGCAAAGAATTTTCACAGATGGCACATGAACCCAAAGCTGCAATCCACAGTTTTGTTCGTGACTGCTGCAAAGCAGCACTCAATACAATGCTTGGCTGCACAGATGAGTTGCAGGAAATATGTTTTTTTTTTTCCACCCAGCTCCAGCGTTCAAAAAAAATTAAGCAGTTGGTTGTGAAGAAGGCTGCTAGTAGGGTCACATAGACTAAGCACCATATATGCCTTCAGACTGTTCCAATTCTTGCAGGTCATCAAACTCTTGAAAATCCATATATGGAAAGGGAAGAAAGTTGCATAATGGCAAGAAACTTGTCATTTTCGAGGAGCACACTACTAAACGGAGCATAGCGTACTGTAAACCAGGCTCTTACAGCCGTGACCAAAACAAAAAATATTGACCAAAGGTCTGCTGTTTTTTATGTACAAGTAGCTATACAAAAACAAAAATACCAACATAACTGCCCTCTTGTTTGTCAAATGTTAGTCAGTCGAAAAGTTGTACCAGACAACTAATCGACTTATCTGACAGAGGTGCACAACAAAGACAAAAGGTTTTGTGAAAACAAGTGTCCAAGGTATTTTCAGTACCTGACACCTACAAGCGTTCATTGCGGTGCGTCACACACAAACAAGTTCTTCAAAGAAATAGGCATACCGCTGCCAGTTATGCATATTTATACATATATATATGTATGTATATATGTACACACACAAAACATGCACGTGCTACTACCACTGTTTGTACACACTATAAGAAATGAGACAGGGTGATGTGACATTCTGCTTTTTAGGCATTAATTTTTTCGACTGGTCACGCTCAGCACCACAAGACTAGTGCATCCCCCTTCTCCCCTTCCCCTATTGCCTGTCTTAAACAATGAAAAAGAGTATTATTGGGCAGCAAACAATCACACCAGGCATTGCAGCAGTTGCATTGCACCCAGATCCCCCACAACGAACTACACCCAGCAACAACTTTGTGCAGCAGCGAAGAAAAGGCCCCTAGGGTGGAACTTCTGCACATGCATAAATTGCCAAGTGGTCGGAATTAGCTTTGCGCCACCGTTGCTTTCAGTTTTGATGCCTAAAACACCACTACAGCAGAAAAAGCAGGCCCTTAGCAAGAAATTTCGCAACGGTTTTGCCGCCTTCCTACGGTAACAAACAATGAATGGTAGAAGAAGTAATTAAGCAACTTTATTTTGATCTGACTGCACCGAGCCAAAAAACACTCTCTTGCTTGAATGTGCCACTTTTTACGATTTGTAGCCTACATGGCAATGCTTCCCCACAAGAACCAATGACCAGTTGAAGCTGTGATAGAATCCTAAGGTGTCTTGGCACTGAACCGTTGCGGTTGACTAAGCTTAGAGAATGTGAAAGGCTTAGGCCCTACTCGTAGAGTCAATATTTCGAAATGATGGCTCCAGGCCGAGACTTGCAAAGTTTGTAGGCTGTTGATCCCTTCAAGTTTCCTTCTTCTCGCGCACTTTTTGTTTTGTAGATAAAGAATGAAATATTTTAATTACCACGCTAAACGTGACCATCAAGTTGAGGTTACACAGTAGAGCCACATGGAAAGTTGTCACCAGGTATACAAGCTGATCTAACTTTGGTGCTCAAGCAAACCGTGGGAAGCCTGTGGCATTGCTTGCTGCTGCAGCCATAGCATCCTGTAAGAGCTAATGCAGTTAAAATATGACCAAGCACGACGGGCCATGGCACCTTTTAACCGCTTTGACCACAAATCCTCTTAACAGTCCTGAACGGTTTTATACCAAGAAGAAAAGAGAATCACGATCCAGGGATGTTACAAGTTCTACCTTTTATGGCTGTATTTTTTGCTGCCCAATAATGCTTGCTTTGCAGACCAACCAGGATTGAGGCAATTGCCGCGTGGCTTGCAAGTGGCGGCATGTACAACTCCACCGATGTTGAAGCAAGTGTTTTGCACAGCAGTCAAGGGTGAAACAGGGCATTTCAGAACAGACATGCATAAGGATATACAGCAACAGCATTCGTTGTAGTGTTTTGCAAGTTTTCTTAACACAAGTCTCCCATTGCCGGGACTGCAAAAAGAAAGTCAAGGGGGCACAGTCCAAGCTCTAACAAAAGGAATTCTTTCGAACAATAAATATAACAACTAAGACACAAGCAAAAACCAGGAGTATATATCCGCTTGAATATCCCGAGGCAGTGCTCGTTGTCAACTCTTGCGTACACACTGTGAGGCACTGCATGATGAGTGAGGCAGTTTGCTTGCAGGTAGTTGACAGTCATCGGGGAAGCCCCAGTGATGAAAGGGTACTTCTTTCTTGAAGATGACAACCTGAAAATAAAGAACAGCATAGACATTTAAAAAGATGGGTGAGGACAAAGGTGAGAATCATGAAAGCAGGTGGACACTGCCTATCCCTCACAAATTGTGCCCGATGTTTCTTGTACATTCCTTGCTCTCAAGACATTTTCTTCAGTGTCGCTAAGCTTCAAATGCATCTGCTTCCACTATATGCAGCTTCATAGGCAGATTACATAATTTTCATGATAAAAGTAGAAGAAATTTTATGGAGAAAGCTTGCAGTTATACCTGGATCACAGTGCTCAAGTCTAGCGAATACTTAGCCAGAACCTAAGTGCATATAGTGACAGCATATGCATGATGTGGAGATGTTTGACGCAGCCACAGACATCCAACTTGCACACACACAAGTATCTCAGGCACAATCGCAAATAAAAGTAAACGCGTGTAAAATCCAATCTCATGGGCCCGTTTGGAACAAAATTATATCTGAACTGACAAAAGTCAAAGAAAGGTCACCATGTATGGTAAAAGAATAACAGACAGCATCTGGGAAAACTGTTGCTTGTTTATATATATATATATATATATATATATATATATATATATATATATATATATTCTGCTCATGAACGTTAATTGTAATATAGACGTTCATGAGCAGGTCTACTCGAAGAGGCGGACATTACTTGCAGAAAAAATTGAAATGCACAAAGGACTAATTAACAAAAATTCACTAATTAGGTTTTTAACTAATTACCTCATATATTGCAATTTAGAAATTCTAGCCATGGAGTTCGAAGGGATCCACTTGGAACGAATTCTCGGGATGACACCAGTTTCGAGATATTAATTCCCTAACTTTGCAGAGAAATGCAATGGCGTCCCAGTTATTTTCTTAAAAAAACGTCATTTTAGGCATAGAAGCAAAAAAAAAATAAAAAATGGAGGAAAGCGGGGAGGCCATGTGCCCTCTTCCGTCGCGTGCAAGGCATTGGGCGGAGGAGGGGCTTCTACTGCGGTGGCTGCTGCGTATGGCGCGGCTGGGTGGGCTCTATTTTGAAGGCGATCTGCGATGGGGGCTCGCCAAGTACTGATAGCTTCGTGTACACTGTTTTTGCCGCTCAGTTCACATTGAAGCAAGAGGCAGCACGAAGGTCAATTCGCTCGCTGCTGTTCCTCCATCCAGCGCTTTGACAGCGAGTTTCTGCATACATCGAGTGAGATGTGTTCATGTTTGCTTGGGCGTGCTTGAGACTATGCTTGTTAATTTAGTTAGTAAGCAAATGTTTACAAGTTGATACGGCCGATAAAACTATTATCCTTACTTGGTATAGCTGTCTATTAATTTGCTATCGAAATCGATGGTTTGCCTTTTGTGCGATACTGCGACTTTTTGGTAATGATTCATGCTGACTGCAGTGAACTGATCTTATATTGCACTCCAATGCCACATGTCTGCACGAAATGGACAGAATGTTCCTTTCTACTTGAAAGAAGTGCACTGTCATTCAACGTGGGACTGACACCTCAGCCATACAGTCCATTTTGGTACTTTTGTGGGCTTTCTTGTGTATGTTTCACTTGCGCTCCACCTACTCTGTTGATATTGGTGCACAAGAAAATTAATACTGCATTCTTTGCAAATTTTGCAGTGGCTTAGAAAAGGTGGTATTCCTGTGCAATGAAAATGAAGATAAAGTACAGCAGACTTCCGTTAATTCGACTTCCGGTTAATTCGATCTCGACCAACGTTCCCGGCCGGCGCCCATACATTATGGGCCCAAACTTTCATTATTTCTATCTCAAGATTGGCCTTCGCCGAATAATTCGAACCTGACTGATCAGCTTCGCTACATACAGCCGTGTTATGCGCTAAAGCATACACAATTTATTGCGGTGAAGCATACTGAGAATGCACAGGGGCCACTGCCATGGGACACAGTACAAGTTTCTCATACGGACATGCACACGACGCCTCCAGTCACAGTATGGGCACCTAGACGCCTAATAAGCCTACTGACAGCCGTTCAGAGCTGTTTCTGTCATTGCTGGGGCGATTTGAGACCTCCTTTGGCCCGCCATGCATGTCTCGTATGCTGAGACCATTAACT
Source organism: Dermacentor silvarum (assembly GCF_013339745.2). Classification (NCBI taxonomy): domain Eukaryota; kingdom Metazoa; phylum Arthropoda; class Arachnida; order Ixodida; family Ixodidae; genus Dermacentor; species Dermacentor silvarum. The sequence continues at coordinate 175,512,264 of NC_051155.1, forward strand.
GGACCGGGTAATGGGGCCATCTTTTCTGCCTTCTGTTTCATTAGATCTGTGGGATAATTCGACCAGTTTCATTGGTCCCGTCAGGATCGAATTAACGGAAATCGACTGTATTGAAATTGTGTTCTATGGACAAGAAGATATAAAAAGTTAAATACAGCTTAGACCAGTTATAACATAACCGTTTATAGTGCAGAACTGCCCACAACGCGGCCTTTTCTGACTCCCGTTTACCCTCCCATAGAGCTCCATGTATATGCATACCGCTTACAGTGCAGCCGCGCAAGACGGAATACTGGTTATACTAATGCAGTTTCCGCGGCCGACAAGCACGAGAGGAGCACGAGATGCAAAGTGAACGAATGAATGAAAAAAATATATATATATGGCAGTGGCGCGATGCAGGTGCGCGGTGGTTGTCTAGGCGACGGAGAAGCCTTTTTGCTTGGCTGCTTATCAATGGTGCGCTTTGCACTGCATGTGGCTTCAGTTTCTGCGCACCCGTCGCGATGTGCGTCGTGAAGTGCAAATATCACGCGCGCGACGCTGTCAGTTTAAGCAGTGTTCTGCAAATTTAGGAGCTATTAGGCTTTATGTGCACTTGGTAGCTTCCGCCGTTCGTACCAGTGTGTGCACATACCAACTTTGTAGGCATTCGTAATAGTTGCTGCGGCTGATCGCCCAAGGAACCAAACTCTGCTTCGTATGCGTTGCTGTCAATTCAGCCCGTGCGCGTGATTGCATGCGTAATTGCTATGGAATCGTCTACGGGTACGAACATATCAAGGGCGAGCTTCCTGCGACGGCATGCCGCCCAACACCCTCGCTGGCGACAAAAGTTGTGGTTTGGTGCCGACTCAACGAAACGCGTTGCAGTGACTGTACGCACATGGAATGCGGAGAAACCACCTTGATAACGAAAGTGAGGGCACGGGCAACACTGGAATGACGGCAACTTGGTCCCTGGTCGTCATGTTTTTGACACCATGCATACGCCGATCAGTCCGAGAAACAGGACGAGACACTGTACCGAGTCTCAAATTTCGGTTGCAGTTGTTTTTTTTTCTTTAAATTATTATTACTTTGTCTGCTTCATGCGAAGACTGCAGGTACTTGGACATTAACCTTTCACATTCGTAAATTTGAATAGATGCAAAACTGCTAGTCGCATGCTTCAATTCTCGGATACGCGCGGCTGCTTGGTCAACATGTTTTGCACATGTGCAGGCCTTGAAAATAGTTGCTTTGGTTACAGTGCTGTACCGCTTATAGCATGGATATTCGCGACTCCAGCGACTTATGTTATAAGCGGTCTACACTGTGCTTCATTATATCAAGTTTTAACTGTATTACACAACTTTTGGTCCATGCACACTTATACACACGGAGTCTGAATCCCAACTTCATTTCTAAACAATGCTGAACTAAGGGAAAAGAAAACAACCTTCACTCGACACCACTTTGAATTTTATGATTTGGATGACTAAAGTCAAAATTCATTCACAATAAATCTGTGTAACCGACTTTACAACACACACTAATCACTAACCAGTGGATTACACGAATACAAACTAAATTACGGTTATCAGATGCTGAGTAAAAAGCTGTTGGATTTCCTACAATATTTAGAGAACTGAGCTCAGTGATACTGCAATATTTTTTTCCAGATACGTATAAACTCAATTCTTTTGTTGTGCATTGTGCTTGCGTTTTTTTTTTTTTTTTTTTGCACTGAACTGCTGTAGCAGCTATAACCATTTCATTAGTTTCAACTCAATGAATAGTTTCAGGCATCATGGTAGAAAAAGTTACATGCTCGGCTCTGGCAGAACAGCCCTCGTGCCACTGTAAGCTATGCACTTGTGAACTTGCAAATTTCGCACTGTTACTGCACAAAACAAAGCAAATCAAGTTCCTTCTTTATCAGGAAGCAACACAAGTGAAGGATGTGAGTTTTGAAGCATTTCTTACTGATGCACTCACCCTGTATATGCAGGTTGCCTGGAAGCACAGGAAGTCCTGCTCTCAACACCATCATCAACGTGCCAGCAGAAAGAGAGAATGTGGGCAAAATGGGCCAAGGGTGGGTAGGGGGGAGCCCCTGTACACTTCATTCCATACTCATCAAAAGACTGCAGACAGAGCCACAAGAATGCATGCTCCGAGCCACCATCAGTGGCATCACCAGCACTTGGAGCCCGACAGCAGCGGATAGCAAATGCGGAAGACGAATGTGGCGATTCCACAGACGTGTTCACTACTCTATACTGTAACCTTCAATCAATCTTTTACGAGACGGGTGTGAAGCCCATGACATTATGGCGCTAGTATCATGTGCTACGTCTCTAGCCTTTGCCGCAGCCTTCAGAAGCCTAAAGGTGTGTTACAAGTGTGTTTGGAATGAGGCTGTGTGTCTCAGATGCAGCATGCGCCCACACAAACACTCCCGTTCTCCAAGCATGTTTGGATGCTAAGATATTTCTTGCAGCACGCACAATTTGACCAAACCTCTTTATGCATATGCATGCTCACGCACTACAGCTCTGCATCTAGCGACACGCAGGTCTGCAAGCGAACTGCCAATGCCTCAGAGCACCAATTTCTGTCAAGGACCTGACGAGATGGTTCAAAAAGACAGCTAATATAGCAAGACAGTTGAAACATGGCTCTTAAAATAGAGTGTGCAACTTTGGCCATAGTCTAGAAGAGTCTGGAAAGAAGCTTACATCTAGGGGTTCTAGTTGGCAGGAGGTGACCAGGAATGGAGGTGACAATCAGGGGAAAAAGCAATGCAACAACTAAGGAGGTGGAGGATGTAACTAAGGAGTGAGTGAAACAGAAGAAGAGGTGGGAAGGCAGAGTTAGGAGTCTTCCATGTTGCAGGTGCTGTCAATGGAGACAACGGGCGCTAGGGGTGATCGTACACTGGAGGAGGAAGACGGATGGTGTTGGTGGAAGACTGAGGGGCACCCAGGGGAGCCACTGCTGCTTGACAGGGAGTCACCCATGTCTTGTGGCACTGTTTGCTCAGGGCTGCTCATCGCCTCTAGGCTGCTCTGTGACAAGCTGGAGAAAGGGAAGGGAGTTGGGGGAAGCAAGAAATGTGCCAAATGTTATGATGAATGTGAAGGAAACACGCAAATAATAAAAATGAGGACAAGAAAAAAAGACTATACGAGTGCTTACTTACTAGTTTATTATTCAGGAAAGTACACATATTACTTTGCCTATATTTTTCTGCATGCCTAGCACTGTGTCATGCAATATGCTTCAGGTCCAATGATTAACCAGCAGAAATGGATGAAAGTGAGCAGAGCATGAAAAGGGCCTAGCTGGTGTAGCCTTATCGTGCTGCTGCGCTGTGGCAGGCACAGTGACACGGGAATTCAGTGAAAAACAAGGAACACACGACAAAGGAAGCGGAATCGGCCTTTCTCACAGAGCGACGGCGCATGCGCCTTGCCCTAGCGAATCAGTGAGGAAACATTTTGGAAGGGTCGCGCACATGGCCCCACCTTGAAAGCAAGTTCCCCAAAAGAAATAAAACCCATGGACATGCACTACTGCAAATGCTTATGCCGATGTACTGCGTTGCAACTCCACTGGTAGCTCTAAGTCAGGGAGGTGCCGAAAACATGCGCAGCATACGACTGCAACTCCAAGTTTAAAACGGAAAGCGGCCAGAGCTTTGTCCGGACTGCACCGTGAACCATGCAGTAGCTGCGTTTCATTGACAGCTAGCAAATTTATCGAAAAACCCCTGCGTTACACTGAGGTGTCACTTTAAAGACATCACATTGCCAACGAAGTCTTGCAGCGTCGGCACTCTCTTGCTGGTGGTGGCAGCAGATGCCCGACTTCACATATTGTATTTTTGCACGTGTAACCTGCACCGAGATTTTTAAAAATTTAACAGTAAAGTGGTGGTGCAGGTTAAATGCGAATTTCACCTTGAAGTGTGGCTTATGAGCAACGTGCGCCACACTTCCGTGAAGCCACACCTCAAAGCAAGGTTCTCCCACATTGAAAGTTTCACTATCTCCTAGGGAACCCCACCCTCTCCCCACCCCTGCGTGCCGAAGCTCCCTTGTCTCCTCTTTCATGGTCGCTCACATTCTCCTCCTCTTTATGGGTTTCCATTTTGCGTTTAGTAGTTAGCGAATAACGCACGTGGCGCCAGCGAACTCGTACGTCACCCATTCCCACAGCACTCCCTCGGTCTGTGCAAAGTGCTTCGTGGCACAGTGGTGAGCCACATCGCCGTTGGGATTTTTGGCTCGGTCGCGTTTGCTCAATCGCCGTTTCCTATGGGAGGGCTTCTCCGTCCGCGCTACTGTCATGTGAGTGCTAGCTGCGAAGTGATCCGATTCATGTCACATTCACCCGACTGATTCGTTCGCAATGACGTCCAGCGTATGAATCCAGCTTTGTCAGCATCGCCGAAGAATGGGGGGAACCGAGCCACTAGACGTACATATAAAGTGGACAAGTTGTGCATCCGCAAGTGAAGACTGTTTTTGCAAAGATTTGAGCACTGTTGAATGCAGTTATTTTCACAAATTATACACGCGGATATATATGTATACATTTTTTCCGGGCTGTTGTAATTGGGGGTGCAGGTTGCACGCAGTGGCGGGTTATATGTGCAAAAATACAGTACTCATTTAAGGCATGGTAACATGCACTGGGCTGATACGAATCCTTTCATAAGAATGAATCAGCAAATCCCATTTATATTTTGCATAAAAGCAGTGCAAAAGCTGCAATTCTCGTCATCCTGTGACTGATTAGCACTCGCAGTGACGAAGGCCTCGTGACTTTTTTCACAGTGCGGCCACGGCGTGTTTTCGCCCGAGAAACGCATTTCACAGTCATGCGCACATTCTGCTTATTTTTTCGTTACTGAGCTGGTCGTTAACGGATCATTGATTCATTGCCACGCAGCCGGCATCCCTAAATCCTTGACAACTACCGTTGTGTTCGTGACAATTTGCCCACAGCCGTTGCACGGAGTTAAAATGAAACTACCGTTTGCCGCAACTGCTACAAATGAAACTGTGGTCGCTATCAACACGATCATGGATGACAGCCATGCAGTTCAGAAGGCACGCAGCCAACATGCACACCAAGTCAAAACGAAACTATTGCAGACCGCAACTGCTGTGGACGAAACTGTGGTCGCTATTGACGTGACCATGGATGGCGACTACACAATTATGAAAGCACACAGGCGACATGGTGTTATGAGCGGAGGTAAGCGCAAGAATAGAGACTATAAAGGCACAAATAGGCATGAAGCATTCCGGTGTTTCTATCATTCACGTACGATTTCCACTGACGCCTATGGCGATGCGGACTCCGCCGCCTCGTTTCAGTTGGATGCTAGCCCAGTTTTTTTTCTCAATTGCAGCACTCCGCACTTGTCGAGCTGCGAGAGTTGTCTGAATACACAGGTCTGTGGCCAAATACATCCGAATTACCGAGAGGTTAATTCCATTAAATAATGCATACGCCTGCCAGGATCAAAGGACGAGTCCGAATTATCCAATTTTCCAAAATAAAGAGGGTCGACTGCAACAACCTGCCTTGGAATTTTTCCACCGAAAGAGAGACAGAGAGAGAGAGAGAGAGAGATTACTTTGGAGGCTAAGATGCTTTGTCCATTGGGATGCCTCAGTGGCCAGCAGTGATGAGTGATAGCAATGCAACGTGTGAACCTCGACTGTTCCCATGGGAGAGCACAGCATCACCATTTGCTGCAAGCGTCAAAGTCAGTAACAGTGGCACCTATGTCCAATGTGTTCTCATGCAACTGAAACTACATAATGTTCAATGCAGAACAGCCTCAAAAATGCATCTTTAATAAATTTCAAAAGAAAAAAGTAGAAAGGACAGGTGAGAGAAATAAAGGCTTATCTGGGAAAACATGTGACCCGAGTCATGTGATCAAAATAATATAAATTCTGAGGTTTTATGTGCCATAACCAGGATATGATTATGAAGCACACCCATAGTGGGGGACTACAGATTAATTGGACCACCTGGGGTTCTTTAACGTGCACCCAATGCACCGTACACAGGAGTTTTTGCATTCCACCCCCATTGAAATGCAGCCACCACTGCAGGGATTTGATCCCGCTACACCACCACTAAGGGTAGTGATGTGATCAAAATGGGATATCAATGTTCTTTGCCCAGCAAGCATAAAATGGGAAAGTAGCACATTTGAACCCGGACATATCGAACCCACATATAACAAATTTTTGTTTGTACAGAACAGCTGTAAAATCCCCTTGAAAACTTATTTATAAAATTTTTATTTTATATATCAAATTTCCCATAAATCAAACTTTTTTTGTGATCCCCTTCAGATTCAATATATCTGGCTTCGACTGCATATGACTCAGGGGAATACCAGTGTAAATTGAGGGCATACCAGCCATGTTCTGCAGTGCACATTAAAGTGAGAATCCCACCTGTGGTGCAGCATGTGTGACACTGACATGTCTTGTGGCCCAACAGAGAGGTTGAGTCGCTTTGATGGCATAGGCAATGAGTCTCCCTGGTCCATCTCCATGTCAACTGCACAGCACAAAAAGCCGCAATTAGCATGGCACATAACCCATCATCAGGTAGCATGTGTATCTTTGGACCATGCAAACGAATTTGGCCACCTTTGAACAGTTTGAAAAGGCAGCACATCAGTCATGCAACCGACAAAATAATCACAAGACAACATTTACTTAAGAGCACTGACATGAAAATCAGCCAAGTGACAGTGACAGTCCAGCATGTTGATGATAAAACTTATGGGAGTTCCGGAATTCGCAGTGCAGTTGTGCGACGCTACTGTGTTTCCGATAAACTTCAGCTTCCACGCTTCCCGCCTGGGCGAGGATGGCAGCGGGCTACCCTGGCTATATTTTTGTGGGACTTGAGCCCTTGTTCATGCACGCAAGACGGGGCTTGGGAAGACCACGATGGGACATTGGAAGGTGTGTATGCTAATCTCTTTGGCTGGCTGTGGACCTTTGTTCACCATCTGCCGGTCGTTAGTAGGGCTCGTCGAGGCTCCAGGCCTTGGCGCTCGTGTGCACCCTTCCGTTGTCTCGATGTCCTGAGGCAGCGCTTTGCACTCATGCCCTCGTCTGTTTCTCTATGCCATTTCTCTTTTCATTTCCTCTACGCTGGTGCGCGCGAATGCAAAAGCACTGGCTGAAGGACAAGTAGCTGCTCTAGACAGGTTCTAATCTGTGTGTTTTCTCTGCCACATGTGTGCTGTTCGCAACCACTGACGACTATTTGGCGATTTTTTATATAAGCAGGCTAAAATTGGGTCGTATACTGTAAACAGTTTCTTTCAAACTGTGTGTAATAAATGTTCTGTTTGGCAGCTTCGCTCAGGGTCTCCATTACTGCGACACAAGCTTGCCTTTCTCTGGCTTAAAGTGGTTGAGCGCACATGTGGCACCCTATGGGGCTCGGTGTGCTTGAGCCCGCTGATATGGCTCGCGAGTAGCGCGCGCTCCGTATAAAGAGCTAGGAAGAAGGAAGTTTTGACCCCGAACTTCAACTGTCAATGATGCATGTTCCCACAGCTGTCCTCTGCATCAGTTTGTAGCATCAGCAGCAGAGCTGTTGAAGAGGTCAGCTTGAGCATAACTGTAAAGTGTTGGCGTCCTACCACTCTTGAAGTTTGGCTAGTTGGCAAGATCTTATTGTGATAGCATAACGAAACAATTTAGACAAGGACAAACAGGCAAGAAAGAACATAGCTATCTGCTTACATTAAGTCCTTAATGAAATTCAGTTGCTACAGCAGTAAACTAAGCCCATGACCTTGTTCCGAGCAGCCCAATGTCCCAGCCAATGCGGTGGGTACATTTCACACAGCCACGCATTTTCGCTCTATGACAATAACTTCAACCTATACCATATTTACTCACATAATGAATGCAGCCCACGATAGATGAAAAACATATTTTTCTCACATAACGCTTGCTCTGTCACAGTTGATGCAACAACTGACAAACTATCATGCACAAGCACCAGAGAGGGCAAGAAAAATGTTGACTATTTATCACAGATTTGAAATGCTGGCAACAAGTTGTTATGTTGACAGCTTCCCCACAACGTTAAATTGTTAAATGAATGAAGGATGATGATAGGTGAGGTGAAACATCAGACTTGTAGATATCTTAAGTATACTCAACTGAAAATTTATTTTTAAATTTAGATACTTTTGTGAGCATTTTCGTATCTCACAAATGCTTTCACTAAGCGACATTTCTACTGCAACTTAATGAATTGAATTCTGGGGTTTTACGTGTCGAAACCACGATTTGATTATGAGGAACTCCGTATTGGGGGACTACAGATTAATTTTGACCACCAGGGGATCTTTAACGTGACCCCCATGCACGCGACCCGGCCACTTTTGCATTTCGCCCCCATAGAAATGCAGCCGCTGCGACCGAGATTTGATCCCGCGACCGCATGCTTAGCAGCGCACCACCATAGCTGCTAAGCCACAGCTGCGGGTATAATGCAACTTAAGACTTAAGTTACTTCAACGAGTTGAATAGTCACCAGGTCCAGAAATGCATTGCTTCGTTATGTACTTGACTGTGCTGGCACTTTATGAAGCATTAATGTGATGGCTATCAACATGACGTACATAAGACCCTGGCTCCAGACCACATCCATACGGTCTGCTACAAAATCAGTGCATAAAGATCAGGCACGTTGTCATTAGCCCAATCTAGCGAGTGCTGATGATGCAGAAAAGCAGAACTTTGTTTTGTTTATGCATTTGGTGCTGTGGGGCACCAAATGCATATCTTGCAACCGGACGCAAGGGTAACTGGCGATGCAATCTCCCACGCAAAAAGAGCAAAGCGGGAAGGCAGCGCGGGAGGGAAGGAGGGAGGGCGGCTTCTACTCTGCCAACAAATGCGTTCTTGTACTTTGCGCCTGTGCCGGCTGTCGGGGTTGTCGCGTGCACCGTATCTTGAAAGCGATCTCCACACGGCTCTGACCTTTGTATGCACTATGCTTACGCCGCTCAGTTTCCGTTGAAGCGATAGACCGCACTTCCCCACGCGTGCGTGGGGAAAAGCTCGAAAGCAAGAAAAGCGCCACCGCGTCAAACTCTTCGCGCCCAGTCGCGGCCTCCGCGCTGTCCGGCGCCGCGTCCGCGCCTCCGCACCAAAAGAGAAAAGGAGAAAGCGTGTGACTGCGCGCTGTTTTCTTTCGCGGCCGTCGGTGGGGTGGCGTTTATTCGTATCAACCGACACGGGTCGAAAATCGATTCGTAACAACCGTTCCCTAGCACGTTGCAAAGTAATGGGGCTCGGTCGGGACCACAGAAAAATTCGTATCATCCGGAATTTCGTATTAGCCGTGATCGTATCATCGAGATTCCACTGTACCATATACAGTGTAGACCGCTTATAACGTAAGTCTAACGCTTATAACGCAAGTCATGCTGCCTTCCCGCTTTGCTCCTTTTGCGTGGGAGATTGCGTCGCCAGTTCCCCTTGTGTCCCGGTTGCAAGATACGCATTTGGCGCCGCAGCACAGCATCGCCTCCCCCTCCCTCCCTACCTCCAATACCCCCACGGCCTGTCGCGCGATGCAAGTTGCGTTTGCTCTCCGCTGTGCGTTCGCTCTCCATGAAGGCGCGCGTCCCCTGTGCGCTTTCACTCGCACACACGGCGCGCGGCGACGATTTTATCGCCCTTGGACTCATGCTCCACCTCTGCATCGCCCTCGTTGATCTCCTCTCCCATCGGTGGCCGCACGTCGTCGAGAAGCGGGCTCGCTACTGCCCTTGTCGGTGAGATTTTCCCGCGGAAGCCGCATTATAACCGGTATTTCGTCTCACGTGGCTGCCCTGTAAGCGGTATGCGTATACATGGAGTGCTAAGGGAAAATTAACGGGAGTCTGAAAAGACTATTATATCCGGTCCTGCACTATAAGCGGTTACATTATAAGTGGTCTATACTGTAGAAGAGCGTAATAGGCAAACCTTTTCTTAAGAAGTTAAGAGCTTGCACAAAAAGTTGGGGTGTGGCCATCGCACACTTAACAGTATGAAATTATTAAGGTGCCTTTTCTTTCTTTAGAAAATTCACTAAACTACCTACTGCATAGACTTGCATAGGCCGACAGAGATAATACCAAAAAGTGCAAAAAGCACTGACCTGTGAGTATGCATCTGTGGCTATGGACTGACATGTACAAGCATGGCCTGTTGTGCAGCTTAAGCATCGATAAAATTTTAAAATGATCTTATCAGAACTTATTCTTAAGGTGGCCATTTCAGTATCAAGTCCACATAGTGCATACAACTTGTGTGAAGTTTTTGAATACTGCAACTCCATATAATGAGACAATGTAATAAGACAATGTAATAAGACAAAGTTGGTCTGCTCAAACTGGCAGCTCTAGAGATGGGTAACAGAGCCACCAGATCTCGCCCCACATCTACCACCACAGAAGTTTTGGTAGAGCACAGTCGCAGCTGCTGGCGACTGGAATCGCAGATCCTTTATCCTGACCACTCATTTACTTATTCTGTAGCAGTATTGTAACACTTTTTTTGCATATGGTTTAAGAATTTGCTAACTGCTCTGACAGTGAAGAGAAACTAGTGGTGACACTATGTCTGCAAGCCCTTCACATTTGTACCCACAGCCACTAGTCAGAACAGACCCTCAAGTACTATTACAAAGCAAGACTGTCAAAATACTGGCATGAAATGCAACTCACATTTTCGTTTGACAGGAAATTGGCTTGGCCTGAGCGTGATGGGGCTTTGACTTCTTCAAGGGCAAAGAGAAAAAAAAAAAAAATGAGCAGCAGGAAAAACACAAGAATGTCAAGGATTTTACAACAAAACATGCTGTTGACACTGTAAGAAAAAAGCCCACAATGTGCTATCTGAATGCTATAAACTTGCTACGAGTATCAGTTAGCAATAAACTAGAGGTGGGCAAATATTCGAAGTCTTGAATACGAATCAAATACAGTAGACATCCATTAATTCGACTTCGGTTAATTCAATTTTTCTGTTGATTCGATGCCGACTGAGCTTTCACCCGACACTCATGCATTTCTGCAGGCCCTGAACTTTCATTATTTTGATGCTAAAATTGAGATCAAATCAGCGTCCGTCTCGGCAGAGCTTTAGGGGGACAGTGAACGCGGTGAACACACGTCATCTCCCGTGGAAAACTACGGTGACAGAACGGAATGTTTTTCGTTCTGGTTTTAGTTTCATTCCACTGAAAAAATTTCCGTTCCAGTTCTGCTCCGAAACAAAAAAAAAAAAAAAGAATGCAATGGTTCACAACAGTTTTAGTTCGCTGCAAAAATTTTCGAAGCAAAGTAACAATAAAAACAGTATTTATTTTTCTCAATAATTTCAGAATAGCTTTCTCATTATGTATGTTTCTCAACATAATTCTCAAATATTTTTCTCTCAACTTATTTGTCTATTGGCGTGGTAACAGTTTTGCGAGTGGTTTGATATGGCAGCGTGAATGTGATGCGGCTGACGATGAGGACTTGTGCTAGTCGTCTTGCCCTAGGTGAGGCCGTCGTCTTTGCTTCACGCTATTCGGGCTATTTGAATTGTGAATTCCGAGATCATGATCAGTGCCTTGAGTCAAGGCACTGAGCATGATCTCAGAAGCAGCCTGTCATCGAATGTACTTGCCGAAATGCAAGACCGCTCTTCCCGATAAAACGAACTTAAACGAACATAAATGAACAAAAAAGCTTTGATAACAAAGCGTTGTACCCGTAGAAGACGAAACGATGAGCTCTTTAGCGTGCAGGCCCTGGATTTTGCTACGATACCATTCTGCTAGCGTACCGAGCAGCAGGCTTAGTGTAGTGAAGCACTCGACCGGCTATCGCTAGCACTATCGCTGCCCGAGATGCACACTTATGCGGACCCCTGAGATAAGCGCTTGCCTGACGTCGGTTGTTGCGGATTACTGACTTTCCCCTTGAACCGAAAACTTATAAGAAATATTTCGGCTTCACTCCGGAAGAAAATAATAAATAACATCTTGGTTACGTTTTTGTTCCGGTCAAAAATATCGCTTGTTCGTTTTGTTTTCGTTCCGTTCCGACACACTGCGGAAAACACCTATTTTCGGCCAACCCTAAGACTTTCCAGCAACAACCATAGCTAATACATCCAATTACGGCATTTACCCAATTATAATGTGAACTTTTTTTTAATGGAATTGGCCGAAAATTGCCTGCACTGTGCGATCCGATACGAAACCAAAATCGCCTTTGAAGGATTTGTCTGCTTTACCACATAACACGAATGTATTGCAGCAAAGCTAACTTTAGGAAACCGGCTGCTATTGTGCAAGCACATATTAGACTCTCCCATCTCTCTTGCTAATAATTCAGGTGCGCGTTACATTTCTACTTTCTTTAGGAGCTTTAATGTCAATTCTATGCATGTTTTCTGCTTTAGACACACAGAAAGTGGGCATGCACTTGATTTGGGGGCATGTTAGAATCGGACAAATACACTGGAATCTCGATACAATCTTCACGGGAACCGGAAAGTAATGTGTGTCATCTAAAAATCGTATTATCTGACGTCAACCAAATCGTATTAGCGGGAAAAGAAAAAGAAACATATTATCCAGAAAAACATATTATGCAGAATCGTACCAACGAGATTCCACTGTACTGTCAAATGAATCAGCGGTGGGCTTTAGTGTTTTTTCTGCATCTTGTTTAATTCAACCTGCCAGATAATTCATTCAATTTCATTGGTCCAGTTAGGGTTGAATTAATGGAAGTCAACTGTACTACACACTACCTATTTGTATTCGAGAAGGAACTATTTGGTATTGCCCAAGTTAGCCAAATATTTCGAAGCAACCGAATGTTAAACTCTGGCTTCTGATCTCCGTCTGCTAAACAAAGTGTCGCAAGTTATCAGAAGCAAGACAATGAGAAAAGTTCTCGAAGCAATACCGAAACAACATAGGCAAACGAAACAACAATGCAAACTGTTTTCAGTTTTGCAGTGAAGGCCTGCAAGTTTTGCTTGTAGTCTGTCATTTTGTGTTTTTCGCAGTCTAGTCATGTAGCAGTTTTATCTTTTGTGCTACAACCTGTGATGTTTTCCTCGTAACAGGCCATTTTACAAATGTCTACTGCACACAAGTCCTTCAACTGCTTTCTTTTTCTTCTTAAATTCTTCTCAACTGAACCACTTTTTATCAAAGTCGAGAAATCCATTTGAAGTTAAAATAAACTATTCCAGAAATGCCTTGTCCCAAGAAGTACTTAAATGCATTCAGCAGAAGTGGAGTCATTAGCAATCAAACACCCCTGTCGCGGTGCTCCCACTTCTTCAATGCCTTGCACTGCGAAGGCTACACAGGAGCGGGGTGTGCCCACAATGCTCTGCTTACTGAAAGTCATCGTGGCGCGCAGTTAAAATTTGATTTTGGATGATCACGTAAACGCCACTATTTCCAACTTTGGCGCCTATGACACGCCAAACGCAGTTGTCCTCAGCGAGCTGCAGTGTGCGAAGCCAGCGGACTCAATGCGGCACCCCGCGGCGGCAGTGGTATCTACGCTACGTAGCAGACCGCAGCTACATGCAATTGTAGTGCATATGCGCAGCGTTGGCTTCGTGCATGACAGGGCTTGAGTGCGCACTGGCGCTCATACGCTACAGTCTGGCCGTGCTACATGGTCTGGACCGGCTTTGACCTGCACCAGCTTGACCAACGGCAGTAGCCACATCCAACTTGAGCATTTTGAAGTGCTATCAATAGCTCAATACGAAGAAAAGGCTGCCAAGGCATCTAACCAGGAGCGAGCACACGCTGGCAAGCGTGCGTGTGGACTGACCGTAAGTTTAGTGTGGTTCGAGGCTAGTCGAGTGCTCAAAACTAGTTAAAATTAACGAGACCCGATGGCTAAGACACCGATAAGCACGGTGGCCAAAGGTTAATTCCTACGCAGGCGGCCGTGGCCGAGTGTGAGCACACGATAGTCAGCTTTTTTCCGGAAGTACATAATTATTATTGAAATTAGAAATCTGGTTTTCACTTCCTTCAGTCTGTTTATTAAACTGTGTCAATAAATATACACCGTAACAGTAGGAAGAAGCGCACTGATCCAAACACCCTTCTCGATTGATGTCAGCTATTGGGCAATAGCAGCTGCATATGGGAATCTGCTATATTACAAAATAAAGCATCCAGAAAAGAGTGAGGAGTAGGCTTCCGTTAAAAAGAGTGTTTGAGAAAAAGGTGACTCCACGCGCTGCGGATGACTGCTAAATTTGTCTGAGATGTTCGCAGCAGCGTATACACTATCCACGGACTGTTTTTTCATCAAGACCGAGGGGTGGTTTAGGACCCCTTTAAACAATTTCCCAATGATTTATTTAGCTTTCCTAGACAGGTGGTCATACAGCAGCCATTTTTTTCTTGAAAAGCTTGTTGGAAACCAGGCTCTAAAGGTGTTCAGCTATTCATCTAGTTTTGTTACTGACGAGTGATCTTGAGTTTAAAATTGGTCCTCTGTCCCCGATAGCTGTTTTTTTTTTTTTTTTTGCACTTGTCAGTGCAGACGTGGTACCTAATTAAACCGAAATAAACATACCTGCTATAAATATATGCGTCCCTGTTCTATTATTAAATTTATAATTCATTATTCAATACTCACTATTTGTATTCGATTCGTATTAAAAAAAGTTTATATTTGCTAACAGCAGTAAAATTATCATGAAAATTTTCATATAAAAATTTTATTTTATATATCGAATTACCTATATATCGAATTTTTTTGTGATCCCCTTCAGATTCAATATATCCGGGTTCAACTGTAGACGTAAAGTTTTGCATGGAAGTTTCTTCATATCTATCAGAAGCAAGGTTTTTTATGCAATACAGAATTTTGCTGCAGTTGCCCTTTAAGAACACAGGACACAGCATTGTGTCCTGCATTCCTAAGCTGTGTCCTGCCTTTGGGCTTCCTTCACCACTATAGCACTCTGTTTCATGCTTGGCCAAACATAGGTTTCCGACTGGCTCACATTGTAAGTCACCAAGTGGCCACAGCTGTACTTTTAAATAAAAGAAGCTTATATGTCATCCCACAGAAGCAAGCACTTCAATGCTTGACTTGCCGGAAGCTTTCCATCGTGAACAATGTGCCTCAGGTGCACAACAAGCTGCACCGTTCCTGAGCAGCTTAGCACGTGGTCAAACAATAAATGTAAAGCCTCTAGTTTCAGTGCTGGCACTTGCAGTGCCATCTGGAGCTGTGGCACTAACCTTGTTGCAAATGCCTTCCTTGTAGGACTGGGGCTGGGACTAGGAGAAAACGCTTGCTTGCTTGAAGCACACATAGATGGCGAAAAGCATTGCTGCAAAATAGAGAGAAAGTAGCCCTTTGTTTATTGCTTCTTAGCTGTGATGCAAGATGTGCTCACACAAACATGGACAACAGTCTTTGAAATGACAGGATAACTACAGTGCAGATCGACTTTAGGTGCAGAGACAATAATTTGAAGAGGCTTGTTCTGCTATTCCACTACCCATTTCTAACCCTCCTTTCAGTAAGAAAACAAGCCTCAGCTATAAAAAGTCGCTGCAAAGACTGCAGTTGCAGACAGGACACTAAAAGCAGGCGGAACTCGGTACGTATTAAACCCCAATCACACAGGGCATTTGCGCATGCAAACGAACCGAATGGAAATTGAATTTCTCAATCATGATAGACTCCTTTGCGCAAGCTGCGGAAGGGAGCTCGTTCGGGTTCAGCAAGCCTGATAGCGATCGAAAATGCCCCGTGTGTATTGGTGTATTATACGAAGTGCCTTAAGCATGAAATGGTCTTCAACCCCACTGCTAGTAAACACTTTGCATGGTTTCAGAGACAACCACAATCTAACGAAAGCCAAAGTGAACTGAACGAAAATTCGAAGGAATGCGAATAAGTTTCAGCAGAAGCAATGTGTTCATCATACGAGAGAGAAAAATAAAACTGGTGACCAGTTCTGACTGGCAAACTTGTGTGGCCGGCTGTTGACTGGCCGACTGGTGCACTGGCTTATTGCCTGGCTTGAATTCTACAACTGCAACATGCGCCCTAAACTAGTATTCTGCAAAGAACCCAAGATGACTGGTTCTGAAAATGGCTGATTGTCTTTCCGCACCAAATAGGCAGCGATCGTTGCTCTCACAAGTGCTATGGGCAGACGCATCGCACACCATTGTCCACATAGTCGATTGACCTCAAGTGAGAAGCCAGTGGAAGATGACATAAAGGCGGAGACCTTGCCAGCGCGTGTTGGCGAGGGGGAATTGCAGATGCCCGGGGGCGGTGTAAAGATGTGAAGGGGGTCGGTGAGGGACCGGGGCCGCTTGCCTCCATCGCCTAGGCAGCTGTCACCCTGCAGAAGAGATGGCCCCGCACGTCCATTAGGAAACAGCGGCAAGTACAATCAAAACTGCTTAGATCAAACTTGAACATCTTGTACTATCATAGATATCAAACATCCTCTAGCACATTCCAGATGAAAGTCCGCACATAAGTTTACATAACGCTGACAAATACAACAGAAGTTGCTCACATCAAACATAGGCATTTCAAATTATGATCGTACCAAGCACTAGCCCTACACTCTAGCAAATTCCTTGCAAAAGTATTGTTGTGCATTGATAATGAACTGCCTTCAGATTGAGGTTGAACACAAAGAACAATATCCCAGCACTTTCACCTGGCACTTCACCTACATCACAAGAGGTGCTCCAAGGTTCAGTCTCAGTTGCAATGCTAGACATAAACAATGCTAGGCATAGTAATTAATGCTTTCAAGTGAGGCTTTGAACTTAATCTAATGAAAGTGTGGTCAGAAGTCATCCAGCATGCATTCCTTAAAAACAAAAATGAGCAAGAGAGCAATTTAGCACAATGGGGCAGTGGACGCAACAAAGCCATGCCCAGAAATGCAGGACAATCAGGACCATCCCTTCAAGGTCAAGTTATCGGCAGTGACTAACAGCACCCTACTTTGATGTTGTAGATGCGAACTGCAAGAGAGCACTTGTGCATTAACAAAACTAGTCACATGGCACTATTAAAATGCTAAACACTCCAGATTAACAACATACTAATAACTACACAAGTTAATTGGGGTAACCATTCCAATATTTTCATGATTATTCACTGTGTTCCCCACCTTTGTTCATATCACTGTATCGTAGAATGTGAGGTGCAGAGTTAGTTACCATGCAAAAGGCTAGTAAGCTTAGCTACTTTGACCACTTACCAAAGACAGGTCATCCCAGGATTGCGATATCTGTAGCTTTGACTGCACCTCCCTGGATGTGGCAGAAAAATTCAGATTGACGATGTTTAATAGAAAAAACCCTTGGCATGTGCAAGCAAAGAATATTGATAGCCCTTGCGTGTGAAACATGTTAAAAAGCCTTTTTTCGAAGCTATGACCTACAATTTGCATCTTTGTATACAAACAAAATAAGAAGAATGAATGAATGAATTAATTAATTAATGCCCTTTTCACCGAAACGGCTTTAGCCTAGGCTGGGGTGTTACAGGAATTTGTATATGGGCAGTGCAAGAGAATAAATGTGAGACTTTTCTGCAAACTTCATTACACCTAGAACTTTACGCTGCACATCTAAACGTAGAAAAATATTTCCTGTATGGGAGAAAAATGGACTATTTTACATGTAGCATACTAGAACAATGCAAAACCGTCTTGGAAATTTGCGTGATATTGGTAAATAATTGCTGTCAAACAACAAATGACAGAAACCTGCTACACAAAAGGACACTGGCAGCTCCAGCAATCACACAGACATCCATCTTTCAGCCACTTCTATACTTCATGCATTTTTACATTTTTGCAGCACAGGTTTTTGGAACCAGAAGAGTCTTAAGATGCAAGCAACATAAAATAAATATTAAGTGCACATTGCAAAGCAACAGGCTACATTTTGAGGTTGCCAGGCTTATTACAAAATGGACGCCAGAAGTCTAGTCTCACGATACTGGTTCAGTGACTACACAAAATCATTTTGTAAAAGATTCAACTCTTGACCTTTCTATGTATTTATGAACCGAGGCTGTTGTAAACAACCAATTCAAGGGGTTTAACACCCCACATCAGCACCTGTAACATGAGAGATGTACTAGCACAGAGCTCAGGCTTAATACATTGGCCCCCTAGCTTTTTTAAACATGTGCCTAAACCCGCATACAAGAGCAATTTGTGCATTCTGCCCACATCAGAACCTAACTGCTACAGCTGGAGTGCTCTGCAATGAGGGTGTAGTATCGAAACGCATTTCGAGACACAGATGAAATAATTAAAATCACGGTGAGCATGGCTTACTTTTCGTGGGCAGTCTCCCTGATCATGACGTCCATGCCCTCTTCATGCTTGATTTGGCTCACACGGGATGGTACTGCAGCTAGTGGCGACTGCAAGGTGGCAAGTTAGGCATCAGATTCAGCAGTTTCCTTCCTACTTGGCGATTAAGGTTGTGCTCCTGTCTCTTCAAGTGAAATGCTTAAGTGTAGGACTTAGCAGAATTTAAACAACGTAAGTCCCAAAGCACCAGTAATAAACGTGCGGGCAGCCTTTCATCCACCTAATGCCTCCACGGCAAGTTATTCCTTCTTACTCCTTGATTAAAATTCAAGTGCAATTGAGTAAGTGAGCAAAAAGAATGCATGCATCAAAATGGCCACTTGACACTTCACAGAAACTAACAAGCCAGTGTCATTACACTTTCAACAAAGGCAGGCTTCCCCACAAATGTGTACAACACGTCACTTTTGTCTAGAGCATCTTAGTGGTGTGCTATGGGGCAAAGAAAGCTGTGCAAGTCTGACAGGGGGACACGATGAGACAAATCAATATTTTCTACCGAAGAACAAAAGGGCACACATTTTTCTGCTTATTCAGGTTTTGGCTTCTTACACACTGCGAAGTTTTATTCACTTATGTTCTCTAGAAAAGGACAACGACCACCCGCGTCGTTGTCAAGGGTAACGTCAATGAGTTGTTTCTTAAAATCAAATATAACTGGACAAGTAGCATTTTCTTTCGTCTTATAATGCAATGCAATGATCTTTTTATTACCAGTGGTTCAGTCCTAGTGACAAAATTATGATGGGTAGTGCCTTCAGTGACAAAATTATGATGAGTAGTGCCTTCATTATCAGGCTAGCACTTGAATGTCCCGGGAGAGTCTCTCATCCCCATGTCCTGGATTTAACTTTTCTATTACTAAAGCTCTGTTCGCGATAATATGGACACCCTAGATGTTCTTGAGCACTAATCTATCACTTTAGCTTGACCTAATAGTTGCCTTTAGTGTCTCTCTATTTCGTGGGGCCGGCATCAGGGATACTGCTGGAAGCTCATTTCAGGGGCAGCATGGCATGTAATTCAAGCAGTACTAACCAATTACTGCTGCTAAAACGTCCGTCACTTCTGTTTCTTGAAATTATTGATTGAAATCTCGGAAAACTGACAAAATATGGGGCGATATCAAATTTTTTTTTCGTCGCACCCATCGAAGAGCATGTTAATAATGGGAATGCACCTGTCGTGTCATCTGTTGTGCTGCAACGAAAACTGCATTTCCTCCTCGCCAAACCGTGATGCTATTGCCCCACTCACACGCACTGTCGTGGCCAGACAAATTCCCCTCCTAAAGTATTTCTTTCTCTCTGCCTTTTACACATTGCAATAAGCTACCTTCAAATTTTGACTAATTAGGAAGCAAATAACCCCACAGATGATTTTTTTTTGCCTGCATTCTTCTCCAAAAAATTTCGTTGCTTTCGGTGCATTCTCTTATTCAACAATGGTCACCGAAGTACAGAGTGTCCCTCTCTCTTTTAGTAGGCATAAGGCACAAGTTCAGTTCAGGTCAACAATGCTACAAACACCTAAATATTGCTTACAAAAAAAAAAAAAAAAAACACTGAGAGATCACCAGAAAATAATTTAAAAAGGCAATGCCAACAAGACTGAAAATGGTAATCACTGTGGGATGAAGGCCAATTATCATGAGGTGATAATTTCTTTAATGAGTAGCACCAAACTTGAGACAAAGCTTGCATGCAGTGGCAGGTGCATAGACACAGAAAGTCACAAACGTAATGCACAAACATAATGATCACAGTCCAAGCACTCACTTTTTTTTTCATTGGCAGCACAATAGCGCAGTGCTGCAGACAAGAGTGACAAGGGGCCCATATTCTGAAACGTTCTACTTCGGCGACAGTTCGCCTTTAGGCGCGCGCTGATTGACTGTTTGAGAAAAACTGTAAAATAATCCATACCTGCCGAGTTCTGAGAAACTAAATTCGGTAGGACTTTCGACCGGGGGAGGGGGGGGGAGTCAGTCGGTTTCACAACACCCCCCCCCCCCCAATTTTGATATGTTCGAGTACTCCCAGAAGAACTTCCTTACAATTTTATTTACAGATATACAAACTACCACATGAACATCAAGGTCTCACTTTTGCAAGCATTTTGTTTTTACTAATTCTGTCTTCAAAAATTTTTGAAAATTTAATTAAAATCTCGGGTCTTACGTCCCTCAACCACCATCTGATTATGAGGCACGCCGTAGTGGGGATCTCCAGATTAAATTCGACCACCTGGGTTTCTTTAAAGTGCACCCAATGGACAACACACGGGTGTTCTTGCATTTCGCCCCCAACTAAAATTGGCCGCGGCGGCCTAGATGTGATCCCGCGAACTCGTGCTTAGCAGCGCAATGCGAAAGCGTCTAAGCAACCGCGGCAGGTGTTCAAAAATTCTTCAGATAATGTTTGATTGTAAGAAATTCCCATTTCTTTCACATTTTGCGAGGTTGACATTTCCCAGCGTACTGAACGAGCGATACATAGACGAGCGGCAATGTGTCCTCGTATTTTTCACAATGTTAAATTGCCGCTCGCACTCTGCATTGCTCTGTGGTATCAACAAAATACCCAGCGTCACTTTGGCTGAGCACTACATTAAAAGTACTTGAAGATACTTCTTGCGCTAGCGCTCCTTGCTTTTAAAGCCATGACTGACCGTAAGCCTACACACTGCCAGAGCGGCTGACGCTGAAGAGAACGATGGAGAGTCTAGTGCTGCTAGTTGCGGAAAGCGGCATTCGCTGGCTAGCTTAATGGGACTAGGGCCACTATGGCACCAAACAAGCCCGACAGCGCAAGCAGCGGCTCTGCGGTTAACGAAATAGCGCATGTATAGGGTTTCCTTACTACTTTCTTAACAATGTTTTGCGCAATGAACATCTAACTGGATTAGATTGGGTTGGATTTTTTCACCAATATGGCCTGACAAAGCGCTGGACGCGGGAACGGGACATAACAGCAATTTCCGGGAGATTTTCCTATCAACCGTACAACCGGAAGAAATGGTCCAAATCCGGGAGTCTCCCGGCAGGTATGTAAGTCGCGCCTTCTAGTAGTTCCGGTGCATGTCACGGTTTCATTGGATGCTCCCGACATATATTGTATAAGCAAACACACCTGTGTCGTACTGCGGCCGATACATTCGAAATTAACACTCTGAGTTAAACACTGAGGAGCCACTCTCCACTCGCACGGTACGCTTTCTCGTGTGTTGCAAAGTGTTCGAGTGCGCATGTTGGTAGTGCATGCTGACGTCACTGGGTAAGCAGCTGGTTGATTTACTGAACGTGACTATCGCCTAGGCGAACTATCGCCAAAGTGGGATGTTTCAGAATACGGCCCAAGGTCTTCGAAAGTTATTTGTGAGGCCACTTCACCCCAAACTTACCGAAGGTGAGTGGTTGGGACTGAAGCTTGCACTGAAGCGCCTCGTTCGTGGGATGCTTAGCACCAGCGGAGAGAGAGCCTCCCTGTTATACAAACACACAACGAAAACAGAGGGAACAGCGCCAGTTACATCTACTCTGAATGAAGAGTAATAAAATTCATCTATAGGTGATGCTAGACAAGTGGGAAGCTTGACCTTTTAACCTTGTCACGCAGCTACATCTGTTGTACAGCAACTTATCAAAGCTTTACCAAAGCAGGCTCCATCATAGTTTCCTACAAAAATGACTACAGGGAACTCTTCTGTTAATGTCTACGGCAGCTGCAAGTATAGTGGTTACACCAGCATGATAGTTAGTACATGGATTTGCCTAAACTTCGTTCTTCTGGCTTCAAACAGCTTTTTGTCTTTGCAAATTGTTCCTATTCAACAACATATTGCATTAATTCGTAATGGTTGTCAACGATTGACTAATGGCCTTGTCGTGTTTAGAAAACTAAGAGTGCTTGGAAATTTAGAAAGATAAAGCATAATAAATAACACCACTAGAACGTTTGAAGCCACAAGCACAAAGGTTCATATTTATTCATTAACCACCATTTTCATGATAGCGTAATGCTCACAGTGCCAGAGTTCCCTGTAGTAATTTTTGTAGGAAACTTTATGGGCTCCATAAAAGGAAGCAGAGGTAAAGAACCCCTCTTCGGACTTTCAGTCAGTAGACAAGAGAAAACAAACAGCCCTTCAAATCCCAGACATGCAGTCCTTGTGAGATTACTTATTTAAATTAAAACTTCCTGAACATAAATGTTTAAAAGCATTACACATAAGAGGCAGGCAAGCACTTGAATTGAGTAGTAAGGACACTGGAGCCTAGCAGCAAACAATAATTTGTCACTCTTTCCTTGTATTAAAAATGAAAAACAAAATACAACACCAAGAAACACTTACTTAATGCAAACCCTTGTCATTATCGAATGCACTCTGCAGAGAATTAAAGAGCGCGAGAACAAACCTAAGCCAGTAAGTCAAGCGACCACATGTGCTCCGTGTGCATTGGTTGAAAAGATGGTGTTCACTGGACCTTCCTTTTAGTGACGTCAACGCGCATTTTCCTGCTAGGTCGCCTGCCCAGTGCTGAGATTGATGGCACTCAATACAGCTGTGTTGCTGATGACAGGAAAACCTTACAGGCAACACGTTCGCTATTTCTGGTAACATCATCGTGATCACTAAATAGAATATACTAAACCATTTACACATAAAGCACACTCACATTGAATTCAGCTTGAAGTAGTCACACATTCTTCTTTAAATTATTTAATGTTAATGCAACATGACACAAAACAATGCACTTCATCACACACACTAACAGGCACACATACAAATATACAATTTTTTTTCCAGCAAATTTTCAATATTAAGGCAATGTAATTTACGGAGACCTTTACTATCTGATTGCCTTGAGCGATAGCCTCCAATACAGTGATTCAAGCGTTAAGCATGTACATAATAAAGTTCTCTTAAATTCTTAATTATTGATCTGATATAGTTACTGCATTTGATTTGCAGTGGAAAGCCCATCCCAAACATCCTTTAGCTGGACAATAAAATATGAAATATATAAGTTCTTCTGCGATTTAAGCGAACACTTATTTTATCTCTGCTGGCTCAGTGAAACCAATACTGACCGGGAAAAAGAGCACCTGTGATGTTGATCCAGTTCACTTTCGTTGATCTCGTTTGAGATATCGTCTGGTTAAGGGCATCCCTTTGCAGGGAAGGGTAGGGGAGCGGACAAATTTTGACTAAACATCTGAAACTGTATTGGTCAATTACCTAACCTTTCTCCGCACATAAAAGTGCTTCGTTTATCCTTATTTCATAAGATTTTTCATAATCTACATCTGAAAAATGAACTTCTTAAGACATCTTATTTGCCTTGTCGTACTAATCACCGTCATAATGCTGAAGTCCCTTTTTGCCCACTATTTTATTTTCCGATTCATTCTTGCCAAAGACATCGAAGGAATGGACCCATCTTCCCACCTCCATTGTCACCATTCCAAGTGTTTCTGCATTTACATCCACTGTCAACGATTATTATTGTACATACTAGCCACAAACAATCGCAACAATCATGCAATTTTTTTCTCTCCCACTCCCTTCTATAACGCCTTTGGGCATTGAAGGTAATGAAAATAAATAAATTACACAGAAGCCCCATTCGCTAATTGATCACCTTCAGGGATATTATTAGCACACATTGAAATCCCCCTAACAGATGGAAGTGAATATGATAAAAGGAATGAAACATGGCTCTCCACTGTTACTTCCAGGCAACAAAGTTTCTCAGTGCGTTCACAAGTCCATAACTTAAGCAAGGCCTCACGCTGGATGTTAGATCACACAAAAGCAAAGATGTCCCTGAGAGTGATCAACCCAAGAGTGAGGCGACAGAAGTGTTCCTGGAACTCACCTGAATGTGGGCGTGTTTCCCAAAACATTGATCATGGGCGCACTCGACGAACGCTTTAGGTTAGAGCCTGTGCCGAGAGGCGGTGGTGGGTCCACATCCATTCTGCTAGGCGTGTTGATTTATGCTGCAGTCTTCATCTGCACCTCATGTACTTGCCTGCAGTGACCAAAAAACAACTTGACATTTTGTGTGGTGTATTTCAACAATATCCTTGGTTGAAGCTCACACTGAACCTTGGCTTGCTGGGAAATCTTACATTTTGTCAAATGTGACCTTACTGAACAAAGGATAGCAAACAATCTTTTTGTTTCCAATTGACGCATTTTGGAGCTCATTGTAGAGTTTCTTTCCCTTCATTTTTTTTAAATACAAGGTGCTCTTCAGCGGGGCCAATTTGCAAATGGAGGGAATGTTTTCACAGCCTTCACAAGGGGTCTTCCA
Source organism: Dermacentor silvarum (assembly GCF_013339745.2). NCBI lineage: Eukaryota > Metazoa > Arthropoda > Arachnida > Ixodida > Ixodidae > Dermacentor > Dermacentor silvarum. Next base: position 175,537,050 of record NC_051155.1, read on the forward strand.
CGCACTGTTTGACGAGATAAATTCTAACGGTTTGCTTTTAAAGTGCAGTGTTGATGTTAGCTTTGGTCAAATACATTAACAAAACCACGAAAACCTTTCTTGGTGGCTGCGAGTCCTGACACAGCGACATAAACCTGGAACATTTACTTAGTTTTCAAAAAGCAGTACGTGTCACACACTTAGTAGGTAATGCATGCAGATAATAAATAATGCAACCAAATACAGGTGCACAAAAATGATGCCATCAAAACTTTCTGGGCAGCACTGGGATAAAACGCACCAGTTCTCTCCAGGATTTGTGTTTCTGTTCCACTGCATGTATATTAAACATTTAATTGGTGAGGATTAACATTCCAGCTTGTGATAAACCAAATTTTAATGCGGCTACTTGTGTTAATTTCAAGAGTTACACACAGGCTGCACCACCAATTACATGTTTGCTACAGCTTTTAACGTCATTTGTACTCTTCTGTAGAACAAAACTCGGCAGTACTCTTTTTTCACAGTATCGTTATAACTGAAACAATGCATCCAAACTGTCTTCTACATAACATCTCGCCAAATGTTTTCTAATGACCATAATATTAGTTCTGAGAGCACCCACACGCTGTCATTAAATTTAGAATGTACTAACAATAGAGGAAAAATTGTAACACGTATGGTATACCGGCCAACCTACTATGCGTTCACAGCCGTTAAATTTTTACGACGCATAAAAGTGGCTAGTAATGAAAACAAGAACAAGACAACGTTAAAATTTCGCGCTCAAGCTTTTGCCCGATGCTTTGTGGCATGACTCAGGTAACACCATGCTGTCGGCACGCTCGAAATAATCACGGCACATACACATAGGGCAGCAAATGTGGGCATTACGGGCTCGCTGAAGGACAGATACGGGCAGCCCAGCCTGCGTCACTGCACTCAGGGAACGGATAGTTCTATATACACCCGAGAACAGCCAAGCGACACCGAAGCACGGCGCGCGGTTTATCGTTAACGGGCAGACCGCTGCTACCGAGAAGCCCGTTAGCTTACGTCTTGTTTGCGCACATGACCTTGGTGGAGAGAAAAACTCACAAGTAATAGTGATTCGGGCCAAATCAGAACAATAATGCCTCGCCATATTGATATGTTGTCGACGAAGCCAAGCGTGCAATTTAAAATGCGCCTCTCTGCGCCACAGATTGGGCAGTTAACGCGTTGCCATTTATGGGTAGTACACGGACACTACGAAGATCGGGTACACTAAACAGAAGAAAAAGAAACGATCGAAAGACTACAAAAGCTGCGAAGAAAGGGAGAGCCGACTTTGAACTGTGCTGAGCACACCACCTTTTCAAGGACCACAAGACGTTCAACGGTTGGGCGCTCACAGATTTAACACCACAATCGTGGGACGAGGTTAAACAGCACAGAATCGCACTATAGAAACGGAGTGCTGCTAATAGTAGTGAAGCACGCCTAGCTAACTGTTCTGCTGTCAGTCGTCCGCCAAGCCAGAGCGCTCCGGAGGAGAACGGCTGCGCGAGCGGAAAGCAGCGAAGTAGACATGCCCCCCCATCTGTCCTTTCCTCGTCGGCCGGTATCTCCTCGATCATTTAGCAATTCGCGAGAGCCCATACCGAAAACGACGCACGAGAATTGACATTAAGCTTTCTGTCTCGGTGGACAGAATGAGACGATACTTTTGAGATCTTGTATCGAGTTTCAAGTTTTGGTTAGGAAAAAGAATGCTGCGGAACGCGAGCGCGATGGAAGCTCACGCGGCGCGCCAAGGAAGCTCTCGACAGAAACAGGCACAAAAGGTGAATAAAGCCGAGAATATGTGGAACTTTTGCTCGTACTCACAGCCACCGGCCCCGTACCAAAAGTCCTTTTTACTTTATTACCACACCACACACACAAAAAAGAAAACAAAGAACGGCAGCAACCGGACATATAACAAATGTGCTCATTGGCTACGACCGTCTCCAGCCCTGCTCAGGGCCAATGATATTCGCTGTAACATCATCGCCGATAGACGAGAAGCGGTGCGGGCTCCCACCGCAACCATCTCACTGCAAAGAGAACTGAAAGGACTGATATTCTGAAGTTGCTATCTGCGATAATTACCAAACTGACTCCTTTCACACTAAACAGACAGCGTTGGCGCGATTTCCACGAACCAAGGGATTCGGGCGGCACATGCACCATGTACCGTGCTTGACAGCCGATAGCGGCCACAGAGTAAAAATGAAAAATTTAAGCTTACCGTTCTTAACGGGCCTTCTGAGGAAACTTCCAGATACTCAGTGAGAGTCACGACTGGCAGAAATGAGAAAAATAGCTACGGAAGCTGGTTAATAAAAAAAGTGTCCTTTGAATCACGTGGCTGCTCTCTTTACCCGACAGATGTCTCTCAGTATCCTCCCGAAAAAATCTTACTCGAATAATGTAGTATCCACTGTATTATCTTTATTAAAATTTTGGTGATAACAGTGATAACATTGCGTGGCTATTGTCGACTAAACACGAAAGAACTGTTTTGCACACATGACAGCTGACTTGAGCTAGCGCAAGCTAGCAGTTTCGACGTGGTCGCACAGCTGTTTGACCAATGCGAAAATTATGCTACGTGGTGCTTGAAGAGTAGCGCGAGTCGACTGAACCAAATAAACACCGAAACCTTCAGACTCGGAAGCATGGGTGAAGGTACGTCGCCTACAGCTCCGTGTGACTTTGGTGACTCAGTTATGCATTCGTCATTGAAGTCGATCCTCTCACAAAATATTCAGATGCAGGCTGGATGTGCCTGCCTTATATGAAGTACTGTTTCCCGCGATCAGCATTTTTCTGTTTTCTCGATCATGGGTCTGCTCAACGTCTTAAAATCCAGCCGCAAAAACATTGGTAATGATGAGCACGCTCCAATTTTCCAAGGTTATAACGCCAGCCCACCACCAAAGTATACTTTGGTGGTGGGCTGGCGTTATAACCTTGGAAAATTGGATGTACTACTTTGGTGGTGGACTGGCGTTATAACCTTGGAAAATTGGATGTACTACTACTTTGGTGGTGGACTGGCGTTATAACCTTGGCAAATTGGAGCTTAATCCTAAATACCTATGAGTTTGTGGGAGAATTTTAATACACTAAGCAGATATATATATATATATATATATATATATATATATATATATATATATATATATACTAATTTAGATCATGCAAACATACTAAATATTCAAGTTGCTCTGTCCTAATGGGATAGGACAAAGCTGTGTGTGCCAGATTTATAGCCCATATTGCACTTTAATTGGAACGTCTTTGAAGTTTAAAATGGATGCACTAGTTGGTTCATGATCACAAGGACAAAGCACTAATGGGCAGAATGAGACAACAGGAAGGAACATACAAACACTCTGTTTATTGCTTTGTTGTCATGTATGTTAGCGCGACTTCCTTTCAATTAGGAGCCCATTACTGCAATATTGCATTGTCCCAACACCATGTGTCGGCAAGCTAGACAGAATGAAGTAACATAATGTTTGGTTGATTATTTTATTTTTTTATGCAAATAAATAAATTGAATTCCCAGTCACTACAATGTATCAACAGTGCTCGAACAAAGGACGTTACTGGAGCCAATGTTTTGACAAGGGAGTACCTTCGTCGTCTTCACCCTGATGAGAACTTTGTCACAGTGTTGGCTCCAGCAACATACCTTGTTTGACCGCTGTCAATCACTTCAAGTCCTCATCTCTCTGTGAATCTGTCTTGTTTGGACTGGTCATCACAACATGCACTGCCTGTTTCCCTGGTTCACTGATGAATTGATAGCTTAGAACCAATGGCCTCATAGCAGACCGTGATTCATCTGTGCAGAGGGGTTGTTGGAGCTGGACTGCACCGTGCAGAAGTATCACTGGGGCAAGAGGGGACCATCCAGCTTAGTGGCGCAACTGGCATTGGAGGGGCGCCACCTGGCATCCATCGAGGAATCCACTACATATGCTGAGGTGAGTATGCGACACTTTCCTTATGGGGTCTTAGCTCATGGTCATGAATTTTGTGAAAAAATTACTAGAGGGAACTGTGGTCATTCAGCTACCATGCGAATGATGCGTCATACTGCATGGATTTGTCTCATCTTCATGATGGTGACTTCGGACATTCTTGTGGTGTTATTTACTGTGATAAACCTTTCTAAATTTCTAAAAAATCATGATTTTCTAAACACAGTAAGGCAAGTCTCTGCAGACATGCATAATCATTGTGGGACATTGCATTCACAATGCGGTATGTACAAATTTTTATTATCAATATGCAAAGTCGCAAAGTTGTTCGAAGCTAAGCCAGAAGGAAGAAGTTAAGGCGAATCCACACATTACCTTCGGTGCTTTATGGCCACCCCTGGCCTTTGTGCAAAAAAAGCAAAACATATATCAATATCATCATCCATGTACTACCCACTGGCGTACCGCACAGCTGGCAGATTCATTCGCATAGCTTCCAAAGGAAAGCCCTGGGGCCCCCTCTGAAAGTTATGTGAATGACAGCATGGTCATGGCTGACTTCTGTCTCCAATAAGGTCTCTTTCTTTCACTTTGTGTGTGTTTATGTTAATGTCTGAAGAACTAAACTTGCATGTCTTGTACTGTGCAGCTGTGGATGGGAACACACCCCTCATGTCCAAGCAAGATTCGAGGCACGGATAAGACGCTGGCTTCATACATCACAGAGCATCCCGAATGCCTTGGCGGCAGTGTTCGGGCTATCTTTGGTGCACAGTTGCCGTTCCTCTTCAAAGTACTCTCAGTAGGTGCACCCCTGTCTATACAAGCACATCCAACCAAGGTATGACTCATCTCACTAATGTTAATTTGTGTGAATCGGTTGGTGGCACTGAATGTGCAGATCAGTAAAAATCAATGTGTGTTTTATTGCAGTTCATATCAACAAATATTTGAAAGCGTGCTGATTGATTGCTTCATTTATTCATGCTGTTTAATGTATAGAGACATTGAAGGCAATGCCTTTAAACAGTGCCTAGGTAATGAGGAAATTTTTGAACAGTCGTTAGAAGCACACCTAATATTGCCGTATGCAACTTGTTTTTGTTAATGTTTTGACTTTTTATCTTCTGCTTATGAAGCGTTGTCGGTGTTATCACATTTGCATTCTCTCTGGTATTAGCATTTAATTTCAACTGTTGCTCTCAGTGCAGTGGCTAAGTGAATATTGTGTTCTCCAGATGATCAAGAGATTATCAGCTCAATTCTTGGCCCAATGGCCACAGTAGGGATATAATGCAAAAAATTCTTGTCAGATTTAAATGCACACCCCATGTAGTCCAAATTAATCCGGAGCCCTCCATTATGGTGCCCCTCACTGCCCACAGTGCAACTTGATGACATTAAACTCTGATCATTTCAGGTCTTCCATGAGACGCACTTACAGTTTCACGCTGTTATCATGGCATAAATGTGGTAGCTTTCAGTGGGATGCGTAGGGGTGGCACCAGGATTTTTTTCCGTTTTGTTGTGGACGGGGGTGTAGGAGGGCATGATTCTCCATTTTCGTTGGGGAACTCAGGAAGGCATTTCATCTCTGACACCATGGTGGTAGGAGGTAGGAAGGTGGGGGAATTTGGGGCATCAACCACCCCTCCCCCCTTGACCCCCTATAGACGCAATCCGTGGTGGCGTTCCTGTTATCACATTTATGAGATGCATGTAGAACCTTCTCAAATTGCAATGACAGTGTGGTTTGCCTTGTGCCATTTTTTGTACAATGCGTCTATTTTTCTTTATACATACTGCCTTTTTTATTTATAGATATTTGTGAGCGTTATAAGCACACATTTCTTTATTCAGAGGATCGTAATGGAAAGTGCAGGTTATATGCAATGGTGACATATGCAAAAGATGAAATGTTTGCTCTGCCAGCTCTTGCACTTAAATAACTGCTACAGGCCTGTGAATGGATGTTGTGCCGTGGCAGGTGCTGGCCAAGAAGCTGCATGAGGCGCATCCCAACCTGTACCCAGACACAAACCACAAGCCTGAGATTGCCATTGCCCTGACGGAGTTCGAGGCCTTCTGCAACTTCCGCCCTCTGCAAGAAATTGCGCACCTCCTGAAAGGTAATTGCATTAGTCCTGCTTGAAGCAGTTCATCCCGAGTTGTCTTTCTTCCTCTTCCCCGTCATATTCTCATGGACATCACTGACGCATTACAGGGCTCATCAGCTTTGACCGACCATGTGAGCACTAGCCTGGGCCACTACCTATCAGTAATCTCCGACACGATGAGGGCAGACTCGGGCTGACAAGTGCATAGCAGTCTGAAAATAAGCTCAAAAAAGTGGCTCGTATTTTTTTTAAAGTAGCCCAAGGCAGCCAAAAGTGAATTAAAATCCAGCTTGTCTGAATTACATTCTGCTCATTGTATGTTCATACTTACTTTTATAACATATTTTATATATTTCTTAAAGGGGCCCTGAACAACTTTTTATCGAAGTCGAGAAATGCATTTGAAGTTAAAATAGACTATTTCAGAAATACTTTGCTGTAAAATGTACTTCAATGTGTTAAGGTTTTTTCAAGGTCCATATTGCAGAAAGAAATTTAGCTGCGCTGTGTCATCGTTTTTGAGTCATTGTCTTCATGGGTGAAAAGTGCAGCACTGCCGGAGCTGCGTGAGGTGCTTGGGTCACTGGCGGAGCAGCCGTTAGCATCCAAGGCCGAGCTGCACGCCTGGTTCAAAGCTGTCATCACTGCACCGGCGGAAGTCTTCCTTCCTCAACTGCAGAAACTGGCCAACAGGTTCAGGAAAAACGGTGAGGACGGCTGTCCAGCTGTACAAAATCTAGTGAAGCGCAGACTAAGCGCTGTATTTTGTAACAGTCTATTTCATTTTCGATTTTCCTTACCATTGTTGCACTGAGTTACCAATATTGATAACAGCAGCATGCCCGAGAAGAATGTAAAATGAGATAGGCTAATTATGAAATATGGCACCAAGTATGAGCGATGCAGGGTGCATACTGACTACCAACCGATTGTTAAGAGAGAATACGGTGCAGGAAAATAAAATTTGAAAGCACTGGTCAGATTTAAGTGAAATTTAAGAGGCACATCTGCACAGTTATTTTAAGCATTTGGGCCAATTTTTTTTATTCACAGGGTGTCAAACCAAACTCAAAGCTGAACCAAAAACTGTACCTGAACTGCAATCTTTGGCGGAACAGAACCCGAACGCAAATTGAAAAGAAATAATAACGGTTACTGGTTCAGCATGAAATGATCCAAGCATATAAGGCGACACTGGGCACTCAATAGTTGGCATGATTCTTCGAATAACTACTACTTCAATTGGCGCACCCTGCTTGCAGATTGTTACCCCTCACGAGTTGTGATGTGTGCGAGAATTGGTTGATGATGGGTATGTGCCGGTAACTACGGGCCACCTCCGCAGAGAGGCTTGCGGTTCTGAAGTCAGCCATGCCAATTGTGTTCCGTGGCTGAAAAGTTGTTTCAGGGGCTCTGCGGAATCAACATTTCTGGTGACACTCCCCACTCAGCCATTGAGCCAACTTGTTACTAGATCTTGATAAACATGGAGAACGGACAAGACGATGTGCTTGGGGAGAGATATTAACGAGTTCAGCTGCTAGGCTTAGTGTAACCATAACAGTGCGGTCACTAATGAATGCTGGCACCTTCTCAATGAGCGGTAGCCACAGCTGTAAACGGCATGCAAAATCTGCTTTTGTTACATGCCAAGGTTCAAGGCATGTTTGATGCTTAGCCAAGCAGTGTACAATGCTCTTCGAGTTGTAGAAATTATTCATGGGTCACAGGTCTGTGTTCTATTGACTTCTTTGTCCGCCCTTAGCAAGCGCAAGACTTTGCACCACGTGGAGATGTGCAAGAAAAATCTATGTATGGTTCAGCACAAACCGTCCTTGTTCATCGTTCAGAAGCACCAGTGTCCTCACCTGCTTCTAAAAAAGCAGCAAACTGAGTGGAATGTCAAGCGCTAGCTTCTTTTTTTGGTACAGACTAGAAGTTTGAAGTTGTAATTTGTGTAATACAGGTTTGAATTTGCGCTGTCTTCAACACCATAGATCACATGTAAAGGTTCTCTCACCACCAGTCCTGCAGTAAAAACCTGAAGCAAAATAAATATTAACTGACTTGGCTGCAGTTAAAGTAACAAGTGTGGAAGCTACGCAGACCTTATGTTGCAGGGATTCACTAATTACCTTTGTCTGTAATATGTACACGAAAATTTCTTTGTATCTGTAATTAACTCGTAAATTTCTGCCTTCTCTTGGTGAAACGTGTGCATGCACCATGTGGACAAGTCGACAGTACTATGCAACATATCGCCATGGGGCAGGATAAAATCGACTCCGACAAATCAATTCGTGAACTGGTTCAGTGTTGTGAACTGGTCACGAACCGTTATACATTTTTATTTCTCCCAACTGGAAAGGAACTGGAACGAAATGTGTGGTGTTTTATCGTCGCCTCTTCTTCCTAATTTGCAGAGGAGACAGCGGGAGTCCCTCACGAGCTTTCCTCTGTGTTCCTGCGGGTACACGCCAGTTACCCAGACGACATTGGCTGCTTCGTCATCTTCTTCCTCAACTATGTGAAGCTGCGGCCTGGAGAGGCCCTCTTTTTAGCTGCGAATGAGCCGCATGCCTATATCTTTGGTGGTGAGTTGCTTCTTACTTGAAGATGTAGCTCGTGATGTTTGTGTGAGCAATCACGTGACTCCGAGGCAAAGCAGTGTTAGCGATGATTTGCTGATTTATTGGACTGAACTGCGTAGAGTTGGGCAGGGCAATTCTGGCCACCCGGAATCATTTAATGTACACCTAAATCTGAGTTTGTAAGTTTTGAGTACGTAATTGAACTTGTGACATCTTGTGGAGGTTGGTTTCTTGGGGATGGTGTTATTTTAAGCTATACTAGGCTATTAAGCCTTTCTATTGATCTACAGTGTAATCTATACTGTAACATAAGATTTACAGTTGAAGTTACCCTCAATGTTATTTCTTCATTTTCGTAAAAATTACAATTTAGTTTGTGGATGTGGTAAAATTACTTTTTTTTTTGTCTGCAAGGGTTACCATATGGCATATTATAGTTAAATAAATGCATGCTGGCCTTTTTCTTAAGAGAACTGCATAAATGGCCTGTGGAACTTGTCCATAATTAACCGCTCATAGTCTGGCAGCTGGTCCATCCATATCCCAGCACTTCTAAGCATTTTCTCACGTGTGGCCCCAGTTCGTGGACCCTTGCACTTCTGAAATTCAGAACCATTGCCGTAATAACATTTGCATTTTAAGAACGCTTATAGCTGCTAGTGTGCCTTTGTTATAATGATGTTCATCTTTAGCTGACTCCTAAAAAGTAACATGCATGCTTAAGTGGTCAAAAACGCCGAAGTCTTCTCAAAGGAACAGACGAAGATGAGGCAGAGAAGTACCTTGTGACCTTACTAGGACCAATGATTGATTAGCTTTCATGTAAAAAAAAATTATTTGGTCATTTGTTTTGGTGAAACTTTTGTTGCGGGCATCATAAGCTTCCCTTGCGATGGAATGAGGCATGGCTGACAAGTAATTTTTATGAGATGCTGAAATATGCTTCCTGCAACATGAGGATAATAACCGGTTTGTGTTACCAGTGGGCGAGCCAATTTGTACTCATGGTCAGCGCCTCCTCTACTCTGAGATGCCTGGCACGTCGGCCGCGCTCCTATTGTTTGCTCGGGACCGGTGTGTTTCTCCGGCTTTGCGCGAGGTGGCACTAACTTCTGACACTATGTACCGCTGGCTCCGCAATAGAAAGTCACTGTGCCAGTCCCTCTCCGAAGGTTTGCAGCGCTGAACTGTGAAAAATTTTGTGCTTCAAGATTTCCAAAGCTCAGCAGAGTGAAATTATGTAGTTTTGAAGACTGCGGTCTCCATCTAGCTGTGCTCCACCGGGAGTAACCTAGACCACCGCGCGGGTCCGAGGATGCGAGCTCCTCTGGGGGACGATCAGCTCAGCCGCTGCGTGTTTCGTGTGCACGAAGTGGACGGACGCTCGTTCGTTCTCCACTGGGAGCGAGACAGAGTGCCGCTAGGAGAAGGCCCAGAGTACATGGAAGGCGTTTATTAGACGACCACCTTGGCGTTGACTACAGCTGTTACACCCTATCGTCGAGGGGCTCAGGCGCCGAAGCTCCCGCAAATCAAAGGTGGCAGTCGGTATCAGAAAATGCTGTAACATGCCGCTATACGGGAGGATGGCTCCCAACGGCCGTGCTACCAGGGCAACGTTCCTTCAGCTCGGTATAGCCTCCGAGGGCGACCCGGCGCAGTACAACCGCGCACGTCAGGTGAGCCGCATCTCTTTGGCGTAGCCTCCAGAACAGGAGCAGCGAATAGGTGTGCACTCGCCTCAGGTCGAGGACCTTCGGCAAGGTCGGCCAACCAAAGGGGTGACCAGGAGAATCGTAATTCAATATGCACCCTTTCGCTGTCTGAGAGCTTCTCCCCGCGGGCCACTCTCCCGATCGGCTCGAGCCGCCAGGAGAGAGGGGACGAGAGTTGCCACCCAAACAGACCACTCGGGTGAACCCCTGGTCCCTTTGGGGGTGGACAGCAGCAAGTGTTTTTTTGGTCCCGCTGCTGTTCAGCACCCTCGGAGGAAAGAGAGAGGGGAAAGCGGTGGTCCACGAAAGCGACCACCGAAAGCGACCTCGCTGCGATGCAGCCACTATGCCCAAAACATTCTGCGCTACGGCGCCGCACCGAAATGGACAACGCAACCCCCACAAGACGAAATGAGAAAGTAAATGAAGTAAAATAACAAAAAAATGTCACAGTTTCGCCCTAAGGGCGAAGCAATGAATGCGATAGCAACACAGCAATGTCATACGAAGTAAGGTGAGCGGCTTTGGTAGCAATATGAATTGTAGTAAACATGCGCAGATTAAGTAAGCAGGTGTGCTGCGGCGTAAGTAGACCGACATGAAGAGAGACTCGATGACCTCGAGAAGGCGCGTGTGAAACGGTGGTGTTAATGAGAAGCGCTTCCCGTGGGCAGCGCGCATGCGAAGGGACACACCTGTAGCGCTGCACTGCCGATCCGGGCAGCATTACATGTGTAGCGTGCGTTAGAAAATGTGGCCCGACTATTACTAACTGAATGAACAAGCGTGGTGTGAGCGCGCACAAACAAACATGAATAGATCACACTGAATGACTGCAGACAACGACTGTCAAAACGCTGGCAGCAAGCGCATACGCCGCAGCGGCGAAGGTATGTGCGGTCTATCGCTTCAACAGAAACTGAGCGGCGAATGCACAGTGCACAAAGGTCAGAGCCGTGTGGAGATAAGAGACGGTGCGGCGAGCGACGAGCGCGGTTGTTGGCAGAGGTAAAGTGCGCCCCCCCCCCCCCCCCCCGCTGCCTCCGGCGCTGGCTTCCCGCTTCCTTGCTTGCGCGTGGGAGAGATAAGAGACCGTGCGGTCGAGCGACGAGCGCGGTTGTTGGCACAGTAGAAGTGCCCCCCCCCACTCCCTCCGGCGCTGGCTTCCCGCTTCGTTGCTTGCGCGTGGGAGATTGAGTGCGTTCGCTCTCCGTGATAGCTCGCGTTCCCGCACGCTTCCGCTCGGACATACGGCGCGCGGTGAAGATTTTATCTATACGGAACGTCACGGCGGCGGCGACGTCGACGGCAGAAATCCGGTTGAAGTGTCCATATAATTGCTATCGCAATAATAGCACACTGTTTATTTACTATAGCAGAAGTGCAGGCTAAATACAGTATAGACCACTTATAACGTAACCGCTTATAGTGCAGGACCAGATATAATACGGTCTTTTCAGACTCTCATTAATTTTCCCATAGCACTCTATGTATACGTGTATCACTTATAGTGCAGTTGCGGGACATGAAATACTGGTTACAGTGCGGCTGCCTGGAAGTTCGGCAGTCAACCTAGACGGCAAACATTCCCCTCAAGCCACAAATACCGTATTTACTCGAAACTAACGTGCACTTTCTTTCCGATAAAACAGGTCCAAAAATTGCGTGCGCATTAGAATCGAGTGCGACCCTAAATCTGCATTACCATAGAGCCGTCGGCATTTCAAAATGGCCGCCTTGCACGCGCGTCGAGCTTAGCTACTCTCGAGCCTAGCTAACATAGCTTCCTCCATGTGCTGCAGTACACGTGCTTAGGCAATAGTCTACCGTCTGCTCTATCAGCATGAAGTACTGTGTTCATCATGATGCCGCATTTAAAAAGAAAGTGATCATGTGTGTGGAAACGGACGGAAATCGGGCCGCATAACAGGCGTTCGGAGATTCCGAAACTTGCGTTCGGGACTGGCGCAAACAGAAGGAGAGGATTTTCGCCAGCAAAGCAATGCGGAACGGTTTCAGTGGACTAAAGCAGGACGTAATCTGCGACGATCCACTTTGGCGATACGATTGCCTTGGCCCTATCTTGAAAGCAATCTGCGATGGGGAAAGTCTGCCGCACGCCGTGTTTTCACCGCTTATAGGTCGCGTTAAATTAGCGAGAGGCGTGATAGCAAGAAGGTCAATTCGCTCGCCACGCTTCGTCACTCGAGCGTTTTGACAGTTAGTTTCCACGGTCAACGAGCGAGATGTGTTCATGTTTGCTTGTGCACGCGTGACACCGTGCTCGTGCTTGTTAATTTATTTAGTAAGCGAATATGGAACCTAGAGCACAGTGACAGTGACGGCAGAAATGCACCTGGAGTGTCCGTTATCACAATAAAATAGTTGTTTTGGTTATAGTGCGGTACTGCTTATGGTGCGGATATTTGCGATTCCGGCGACTTATGTTATAAGCGGTCTTCTTTAAGGGCATGTTGAAGATAACGCATTATCACAGAACGGTGATAATGAGATCAGAAATTGATTCAATATGAAAAAGAGAAAAGCATGAATGGTAAAGCGAGATCAAATATGAGTTCCTGCACATAATGCTAAGAAAATTATAAACAAAGAAGAAAATGGAATATGTAAACATTTTATGTCAGGAATAAGTATCACACTGTTTATGCATATTATCAGCAGTCCCAGCTATGAAGAAAAATTGAAAAGATTGACATTCAATGGAGGTACAAAACAGAAAATAACTTTGCTATCACAAACAAGGGTAGGGAAATGAGAGGGTTCGTTATGCCATAAATGTGAAGGAAGCCAACAATTATTCAAAGCAAAGAATAGGGAAGAAAGGTTACCTAATTCACAACACTGTTATCACAGTTTTTCATGTCTGCAGTCCAATAAAATCACTTCACTAAAAAAAAATAAGGAACATTGAAGTCTACAGCCATTAGATGCAGTTTCAAAGCAAGCAGCTCAAAGCTTCAGTACTTTGTGCGAGAGCGGCTTGTTCTGGTACATTTTAGCCGCTGCATTTCTGTAACTTATGTCTAATGCACGGTTTGAAAATATCGGCTTCATGAATTTTTTGCATATGAGCTGTACAAAAGCCTCCCGTGGTTGTCGTTACAGCTTTCCCATTTCAACACAGGCAAGCCTGCAATTACACTCACGCTGTGCTGCAAACACTGCTCCATGGGTTTCAGGAGAGATTTTCGGTCTGATAGCATTCCACATATTTCTTCAGACCACAAAGAACTGATGAGTTCTACTGTCGGGTAGTAGAGGCCGCCCCTATCTTGGTGGGAAATCAACCCATCCATAGCAGAGTTTCCCTTTGGCTTCTTAACTAAAGCCACACAGTTCTCACATGCAATTTTTTCACTAACTACGCGAGATGAGAAAGAAAAGCCAAGGAGCTTCTTGTGCTGGCTTGACATGCAAAAGGGTACGCAGCAATACCGCATGGCTGGGCTTCAACTGCGGTTATTAGGCCAAGCAATGAAGCGGCAAGACACAGGATAAAAAGTAGCACGTCGGGTGCCGAGAAAAACAAAGACCTAGAATGTTAATCCTCACTCCGAATGAGCTACGACAAAGAGTGCGCGGGCACTGGGGGTGCCGGTGGGGCGCTTGATAGTGTCAAAACAGTGCTGCTGCGCGGCGGCGGCGCGCGTAACCAGGAGAGGGTTGAGTGGGGGCTTCCGCACCGACACGCCAGGCATCCTAGTAAAGGAGGCGATGTCATGGTGCTCCCTGCAAAACTGCCATTGCAAAGTAGGGGGAAAAGGCACTCATTGAAAAGTTCGTTAACCAACTTTAGTTTTTTATCAACAAGCATACTGCAACAGCCACTTTCCCATCTAATGCCAGCTGATGCGAGGGTGTGAGCAGTGAAAAAAAAAAATTATTTTCGGGCTTACACCTTTCTTGCTGTCCCTTTCTAGATCTCTTACCATTAAAATAAATCGCTCGGCACACCAAACAATGGCCACTGTGCTAGCTTGCTCTAGCCGTCTTTCTACATAATATGTAACTTTAATAAGTATGTTGTTTAAGCTGTTCTGCGGTTTTTCTCCAAATGTTTCTTCAGGGTATGTGAGAAATGTGAGATTTGTAGGACGGATGAAAGATTTCCTTATTCATGTACGGCCTTTGTCCTACTTTTGTTAGTACATAGGACCAAAGACTATATATACTTCAACTCGCATAAATTGAAATTTCTAGGGAGTAGAAATTTTTGTTTGACTTACATCAGAGGGTTCAACTGTACTAACTGCAATAAATTATGATCTGAAACAGAATTACACATTATGTGAAGAGACATGAATGCACAAAATAATTTTATGGCCTGTTTCTGCGTAACTCAAAGTGAGCGCCGACATAAAGTTAATGCATACTTTGCGAAAGAGTAGAAAAGATAGGAAGTTCCTGTGCACAAACATCCAGGCTGCTATTTCGTAGCGATGCCTTCCACTCAATTCTATGCCATTCTTATCCACCGTTAACGGCCAGCTGATCCCATTGATAATGTGGGCAGAGTGTCACTCTAACCATTGACGAAACACAAAAAGGAATAGCATTGGAAAAGGCATTGCTACACCGTCGCGACCCAGGATATCAGCTGCAAATGTATGACTAGTTCAGTGGCATCCTCTCATGCTGGCTCCTGGCAGCATATACAGCAGCTACAGATACAGCAGCTATCACACGTAGGTTTATTTTTACTTTTTGTGTCTTCTTGTACCTTCTGATCAGCCAGTTGAATCAAACATCTTTAATATACACTGGAAACATAGTGGGCAAACCAGAGTTTTGATATTTGTCTGAATTTACCGTTATTTTGGATTATTTGAGTGAATTATGACGAGTCAACTGTAGGGGTGTGTGCATAGTAATGCGAATTGAATACGAATCGAATAGTGCCATAAGCAAATCAAGTATGCATTACCTTTTGAATAGTTTTTGCATAATAAACAGCTTATAATGAGCTTTTGAGTAATGAACACCATTACTATAAAATGCTTTTAGCCTTCTAGTATATTCAAAATGTTAGCAAGCTTATGCTATTACATTATGCATTTTAATGAGTTTATTAAAGCACAAATAGAGCATTAGAAGCAAATAAGCAGTTTATTCGTATATTCGGGACTCATTGGTGAAGGATGGCGGTTTAACTAGAAAAGTCAGGCTCCCCGAGTGACATAGTGTGCTTCGCTATGTAACACATGTTTTATGTCTACTATGGCTACTGGGATAAATTTGTTGCATTTTTTCTCTAGTTTTATGCTTGATTGCATCCAGTTGGCGATTTGGGATATTCAGAAACTATGAAAAAATTGTTTACATTGCGAATAGTGACTAGGGTATTTGTTTTGAAGACTGAATTGAATGGGCCAATATTTTATTTGTTATTTGAAAGGTTTGAATATTCGCACACTCCTAGACGACTGTATAAAGTAGGCGAGATAAGCCTTTATACTGAAATTAGAGACTTATATGCAACACAGCTTGCAGGACATAACTGCTTTTATGGCTGTGGCAATGGTGACGCCATTAATGTAGCAGCCAGAAAGTGCTTATAACAGCTATCGCTTTAATATGCTGAAGATTTCTGTGTTATAGAGTCTGTCTCATGTCCTTTCTGTCGACGTGCACAGATTGCGTGGAGTGCATGGCATGCTCAGACAACGTAGTGCGAGCAGGGCTGACACCCAAGCACAAGGATGTGGAGACCCTGTGTTCTATGCTGAGCTACAACTCGGTGCCCCTGAGTCAAGTGCGCTTTCCTGCTGTATCGACGAATCTTGAAACCTGCTGCTTCTCGCCTCCAATCACTGATTTTGCTGTCAACATGATCAAGGCAAGCACTGCTGTTTTGTATGCAATATGTGAATTGTAAGCTCTTGCAATCGTCTTGAAGCGCAGGCAGTGGGCCACCTTGGGAATGATTAGGAATGCGTGCTTTGAACTGAAATCCAGCTTGGAGTGCTAGGACATCTAGGCAGATGCTCAGCTCCAGCATAGTCACAACTTCTTTGGAGGCTTAACTTTAAAAAAGTTGTATTTGGGCAGCCTTGCCCATATTTTGAATGTGTACTGACACAAAAGTTTTGTCTCGCTATATCGCTTCAATTAGATAGCTGCCAACTGTAATCACTGTATGAGACATCAATTTTTCAACTACACAACAAATTATTATTTATATCATCCTTTAATTTATGTATGATCCACATCAGACTGTCCTTGGAGCTTCATACAACCAGTCATTAGGGGCTGGTGAGCACCAAAGGCCAATCTACATGATGGGAGTGTGAACAAAAACGTCACATGATGAAGAAAAAAAAAAGATGCTCACAGTAGATTTCTGTTAATTCAACTCTGGTCAGTTGATGTTCGATTCGAGATATTCGATCCCATATGAACATCTCTGCCAGCACCCATACAATGTTATGGGTCCAAGGTTTCATTATTTTGACCGTAAAATAGGCCTTTGCCGGATAATTCGAACTTCACCAGTCGGCACGCACTCGCCTGACCCCTACGGTGACCCTAATAGCGACCCCAATAGTGACCCCTTTAGTGGCAGCGTCTGTCTCGGCGGGGATTAGGGGACAGATTCGTTGAACACATGTCATCTCCTGTCGAAAACACCTGTTTTCGTCCTGCCCTAGAAAGATTTTCAAGCAATAACCGTAGCTCACAATGCCTGATTATGGTATTTACCCGACCAATCCTAACCTGCTCCTTTTCAATAAAAGTGGGCCGAAAGTTACCAGCGCGTTGCAAATGGACACGTTACCAAAACTGCCTTCGCGGCGTTCGTGTGCTTATCCGCATAACACTAATGTATTGCAGCAAAGCTGACTTTAGGAAACCGGCCACCATTGCCAATTATTATGCAGACCGTTTGGCTGCACTATGCATTCATACACACACATAGTGGAAGCAATGGTAAACTCTTGGCTCCACCTTTCTCCAATGCCTGGCTATAGAGAGCTGTTGCATGCGTACCTTGTTAAGGTGGCGGCCCCACTCCGGCGGCACACACTCCACATTTTAGTCATTGTTTGTGGACGCACTGTGCCTCCTGCGCTCATTGGTCGAATGTGAACTTTATTGCATTAGAAAGCTTGCTTTCTGCACTCTCCAATGACACCTAGTATTATTGCCCAGCCTGCCTGAAGCGTTACCTGACGGCAATCAAAACAGTGGGAGCAAAAAACGGCGTTTTTGCTGTACTAGCCTCTGTGGTACTGCGTTTCCACCAAAACTGTTCAACATAACAAAATGACATCTGCCTTGCCTTTACATGAAATGTTATACAAGGTTTCTATGAAGAGAAATTGTAATGCATCAGAAATTTATATAGGTGCCAATAAAAATGTACAATACTATAAAAATTTATGAATTAATATCTTTTTCCTTTGAAACTCAGGACAACAATATTTAGTGGTTTTCTAGGCTACAGTGTACTTATCATCTATGCGAAGTTATTTTGTGTTATGATGAGTAGTTCGTGAGTTATTATTACTTCAAATTGGCAATTTATTACTATACTTGGTCACGCATTGCCGAAGAAGGGACAAAACTATTCGAAATTTTCAATAATCAACCAGCAAGCCCTTCTCTCAGATTCTATGAAGAGAAAATTGTCTTATGGTAATTATGGAATCTACAGGGAAGCAGTGAATTTAGCTAATTTTTCTGCTGGCCAGGTCCGTGCAAATTGACATTCTTTTTCGTGTACACGCTAATTCACAATGATTGTTGCACATTACTAGAGCCATACAGTGTCTTGTAATTACTATCACTCACAAGTTTTGCTAAGCAGTGCTTGAAACAGAAGATTTTCAATAAATAATAAATCTCACAGGCGATTTTTGGTGGTGGCGCCATCTGTGCAAAAAGATATCAAGCTGTTTCACGTTAGTTCCAACATTTGTCAAATGTGGTGCCAGTAAACATTACAAAGTGGGCAAAACGCGGAGGGAATTCTTTCTCCAGGTTTGAGTGTTTGGCTCAGTCTAGTCACCACGCCTACCCCACATTCCTTCAAGCACACGTGTCTTCAATGTAGTCCTACATGAGCTCACTTACTTGTGGCTGCGGGGAGAAAAATATGAAAGAAAGAAAGAAAGAAAGCGCCGGTGCACGGTACATCATGAGTGCATGCCAGCTAGCCAACAGGTTAGGCTATTCTGCCATTGTGTCAAGGAGAATTGCAAATTGCCCTCGCCTCCTCCTATTTTGCTGGCTCGTACGACGATATCTGGAAACTTGCTTTCCTCACGTGGTGAGGTGCGATGTGTGTGGCAGGGTACTGTGTTTGACTATTCTAAGCGACGCCGGTTGAATGATAGGATTAGCAGCAAACAATTAGCGAGCCTTGCAGACTGCAGCGAAAAGTGCTGATGGCTGCGTGACCTGCAGCATTCCAAGCCGCGTGCTACTAACCAAATGCCATGTGTTCCGATGCCTAGCGAAGTTTTGAAACACGTGATTTCCAGTAGGTGCTTTTCTTGTTGAAAGATATATCATATTTACCCGCGTAATCATCGCACTCACATAATGGTCGCACCCCCACATTGTCCACTTTCTTTTGCGAGTGATTATCGTACGCTCGAAAATCACTGAAGTGACTGCCATTTGCTTGTTGCAGTGTGTGGCAGCCGACTGAGCAGGGTTTTCTGCTATTTCTTCTTGCGAAGCTTTTCCACCATTGCATGCACAACAGTGTGCATGTGTGGCTCAACAGTAGCTCTGTGTATTGTTAGCACAGAAGTAATGAAAACGAGCTTGCTGGGGGGCTTCTGAACGTCGGGAAATAGGCATCAGGTCACGCGGCACATGCGGTCGAAACAAAACTGATGTCAGCCGTGTCCACAACTCTGATTTCTATGCACGTGGACCGGGGTAGCTTACAAAAGCACTGCTACTTCTTCGAACAGTCGCGCCTCGACACCCGGCTGTTCCACGTGACCGAACAGTACCGGTGTGCGGGGCCGGTGACAAACTTTCTCGAGGAAATCACTCCACAAATGGTCTTCTTTTTTCTTTTCACTTAGTCGCTCTGTTGTAAATATTTCATTGTTACTCTATACTAGCCTTTACCCTTACTCTTTTACCGCCACCTCTCCTCCACTGCTGACTGCTGTTCAGGTGTCAGCAGACTGTGCTAGACAGTTACTGCGGTCCATAGCAATTCCCTACCCTTTCCTTTATTTATCTATCTATCTGTTTATAGGCACAAGGCAATAGTGACCATTTCAAGCCTAGAACCTTCATTTAGCGGGCCCATACTTTGCAGAATGAAAAAGAAAGAAAGAAAAGAAATGAGACGCTAGGACGAGAAAGAAACAAAACAGTACTAGTTGACGATCAACGTCACTCAAGGTTCTACAGTGAGCACTGGTCTGCAGGCCATCTGCCGAGACGGCTTTCGAGGCAGCGGCCCGTACTCACATGACAGCCACATCAAAAGCGGCAGTGACGAACCACTAATAGCCACCGTCATCAGCAATGACCATTTTACATAGAGAAAGGTTCGACCGAGCCATTGTTGAAAGTATCAGTGGGGACAAGGCCACCATGCGCAGCACCAAAACTACAATGGTGCCAGGCACAAGTTGTCCTGAAAAGAAGGGGAGGGGTAGGGGGCATTTTCCCCAACTACAGCAGATCAGCTGTCGCAGCGTCGCAACAGGGCCAAACCGGGGCATGCTGCGACGGCAAAGAGCAGATTTTTTTCGCTTTTTCCAAACATGACTGAGTGGCATCGCCTGGTGGGAGAATCTGAACTACACGCAAGATCGCGACAGTGATACTTTCACCTTAAGCCCAATTGTGTTGACTTAATCTGAAATTTTCGTCTCTAAGCTGGTCTTATAGCCGACGATGCTGAATCCAAAAATGAAGGCTCCTGCTCTTATGTCCTGTGCTGACCACAGTGGAGCCACACTACAAGTGAGACGGTGACACTGAATCACACGATGCTCTGTGCTCACTTTCATCTGTTGTATTAATTGACATTAGCAAGCCAGTGGTCCACCAGTAATCAGCAGATGATAGCCAGTAGAACATAATGTTGGGCTTTGCATAACCTTGTCTTTCTGGAAAAATCACTTTCTTAAAGGAGATATGAATGTAAGGCTTCTTGAGCTGTGAAAGATACATGGCCATTCCACTAACATGAGTGCCAAAGTTACTGACAGCTGGCAACATTCTTATGGCATGATAAGAGCTCTTGCACACTCTGAAGCATGTGTGGTGTGTACATCAGGTTCTTTCCTCTTCCAAATTTTTAAGCATTCAAGCTTATACTAATTATTTAATATTGAGTATTTTGTTCAACATTTGGCTTTTCTTTCTTGATTCAGTATTTGATTTGATAGTTACAATTTCGTATTCACACACTTTTAGATGAAACCCATCAGTTCCTCTAATACACAATTTGCTGCTGATGCAAGCGACCAAGTTCAGCCGTGAAGACTCATGTTTTCTTAGTTTAGAGCCCCAGGTAACTAGAACAGAAATCCAATCTGTTTGCCCGCATACTCTTGCGGGCTGACAGACTTCTGTTGTTCGTCAGTGTCATTAAGATTTACTACCAAGAGGGACATTAATTGAAAGGAATGCATAACAGTAACACTTATATACACTGTCTACCAAAAACATTTCCAACCTTCAGTTCAGATTGCAGCTTGTCAGCAGTTTGTCATTGAAGCTGGTTACTCTTGCATACCTGCCAACTCTCCTGAATTTTTGTAACGTTTACGAATTCAGGCTCTTCCTACAATTTTGTGAATGTTTTGTCAAGATCTATCAAACAGAAATTCAGTTTGCAATAAAGTTTTGCTTGTTGGTCTGCGACGATACTCTTTGAAATCTCCTGATTGTTAAAGGACACCAAAGTGGTACTTGCTGGAGCAAGCTTATTCTGGACAATTTCCTGAGCAGGCAAAATCGGCAACAGCTGTGATCTAAAAACTATGTGTTGCATGTCAGTTTGGGCTGTTCCGAGTTTTCTGCTACCTGTGTGCTTTGTCTAGAGGTAAATCATCGTAAATAATATGCCTATATATCCCACAAGAGTCGTGTCTAAGGGTGAACTTTAATCATTTTTGCTATCCACCCCCTCCTCCCTTCCTGTGTTGTGTCCGCAGGATTTTTATGATATCAGAGTTCACAGGTTGTCAGGTATGCCATTGGAGAGGATAGACAGCACCATTTATGGAAGGTTGCATGTGGGCTGTTTTTGTTTTGATTTATCCTTGTTTGTTTGTGGTTCTCATCAGCCTATGTCATTACTAAACAGATATTCACGATGCGTAGTACATTTTTAGTCATCTCTGATGACTAAGCAAGTGCTCACTGATGGTTTCAAGCATAGATCAAAACCTTTATTTTATAATTTTCTTTGTTTTTCACCATGTAACAGGGTGTATAATGTTTAAAAAACAAAGCAACAAACCCATTAAAAAAAGGCAAGAGGCTCTAAAGTTTGTGTGCCTGCTTCATGTATTTTTACAGATTTTGCCCAACACCACCTTCCTTCTAAAGGGCATCGGCTCTGCAAGCATCCTATTGGTGATTAATGGCGAGGGCAAGATAGGAAGTGTCAAGCTGCAAAAGGGCAGCATCCTCTTCCTGGCAGCAGAAAAGGCCCGCACCATTGTCTCTACCAGTGGCATGTGCATGTACCAGGCATTCTGCCCTGTCTGAACTATAGGGGTGCATCGTGCTATAATGGGCTGCCTCGCGTTGCTTTCTTTGGCCTTGAAAGCAGTCTCGAAAACTGCTGGCAGTCTTCTTTTAAGAAAATTACTTAGAAGGACCTTAAAGCAATGGTCTGAAATACATAGTCAACAATGTGTGAACATGTGTGTCTTCCTGCCTAAGGCCAGAGCCATAATGTGTCAGCTACACCACTGCTGTGATGTTGCGGCCAGCTTGCCAGATTTTCCATCTTAATGACTGTCCCACTCTGCCAATGTGCTGCATTGTATGTGGGCTTAAATTTGTGGCATACAGGGGATCTTTGTTAATACCGTATTTTTGCGCGTGTAACTCGCAACAAAAACGCCCCCACAAAAAAAGTTTGACAGTAAGGTCGGGGTGCGGGTTATATGCGAATTTCGCCATTGTGGCTTCACGGTATTGCAACGCGCGCTGCCGTCAAGCCACATCTTAAGGCCAGGTTCTCCGCCATTTAGTTTCATTATCTCCTAGGGAACCCCACCCTCTCCCCATCCCTGCGTGTTGAAGTTCCCTCTCCCCTTCATTGTCGCCCATTCTACTTTTTTTTACGAGATCGTGCCATTTTGCGTTTAGTAGTTAGCGATTAGTGCACGTGGCGCCGGCTAACTAGAACTCGGATCATGATGAGCTGCGTTCTACGGCCGTCCTAGCACAGCAGAAGCTGATGATAAGGCTTTCACACGATGGATCAAATCGCGATTTGGGCTTGCGGATTGCAAATCACAAGATCATACCAACGTCACCCATGCCCACGGTGCTCCCTCTGTCCGCGCAAAGCACTTCGTGATACGGCTCGGTTGCGTTTGCTCCGTTGCCCCTGTGTGGGCTGCCCCGTCTGCACTGTAATACTTCGTCGCGCAAATGCTAGCTGCGAAGTGATCCGATTCACGTCACATGTCACGTAACTAATTCGTCCGTGATCACGTCCGTTGTGTGAATCCTGACTCAATCCAGCTTTATCAGCATCGCCGAAGATGGGGGGGCGGGGGGGGGGGAAAGAGCCGCTGGCCGAAGATACGACATGGACGAGTCGTGTATCTGCGAACGGAGACTTTTTGCAAGGATTTTATTTTTGTGTGCAGTTATTTCTGCATGTTATACGCGCGGATTTTTCTTTTTCTTTCAGAACTGTTGTAATTGGGGGTGCGGGTTATACATGAAAAAATACGGTAAGTTCTTCGTTCAGACCAATTCCAAGTTTTATGCTTACAATGAAAAACGCTGAAAAACTCAATTCCAAAGCTTGCCATTTATTTTCATATCAAAAATGTTCTGCCACATTCAGTAACTATACAATAACTACTACAACAGCCAATCAGTCCTATCTTCACTTACCTGTTTCACAGCATGTGTGGCGTAGTGACATTGGAAGTGTACTGCACACTTTTCATAGGCAATAACCCAAACGCACCAACGTTCCCAATTGCAGGGAACGTTTCTGTCTGACAGAATTGTATTCTGGCATCGCCCACCAGCTTGATTTTGTTTCAGTTTCCTGTTGCGGTCTTAAAACACTATGCAATAGAAAAACAGCAACCTGCGTCTCAGGTTGCTCAGGTCCCACCAGTTCGAGGCGTGTCGGCATCTCTTGCCGCGACAATTCTCATCGTGTGGGTGCATCAACACTTCCTGCCAAAATTTCTCGCCTGAAGAAGCTGCTCAACTAGGTCAAATTCGAGAGGTGCCAATGTAAGCTTACCGAAGCCACAAAAATGACAATGTACGTCTCTCGCTGCTTGGACCCTCCCTCTACAAGCTCTGCACACGTCGGTGTCTCGTGCTGCAATGAATTGGGATTATGTATATGTCTAAGTCTTGGCATTATGTAGATGTCAACAATAGTCGAGTCTACCAAATTGTTTAGTGCCGGATCGTACGTCTTCCCAGTTGGTACGTTTCTTCTTGTGTTAGTATTTCCAAAATCGTGTGAATGAGGTGCTACTGTACTTATTCTCCTGCTGAACTTTGCATCAAAAGAACATAGCCAGAAATGTCCTTCAAGAGCAGAGCAACTAATACTGAATGCAATACTATAAGTGGAGTGCTGGCCACTGTTTACACTGACTGCATCTGCATCTGTTTCATAGGGGCTGCACTTTGTACCACGAAGGGCCCCTGGAAACCATTGCAGTCACCAACATTCCACAACATAAGACAAAAGTTTGTGTGTGATAAAATGGAAAATGATTTGTGTTATGTAAAGAGACAGGAACAGGGCGGTATGGAGTGGAGAGAAAGCACTGTGCCGATAGTGTATAGTTGAGATTAAGAGAAAAAGTGGAGTTAGGCAGGTCACGTAATGCACAAAGCAGATAATCGGTGGTCTATTAGAGTAACAGAATCGGGGGGGGGGGGGGGGGGGGCACGAGGGAAGGGAGGAAGTGAAATGCAGTTGAGGACAGCACAGAAACCAAGGATGTTGCAGGCATGAATAGAGTCAGCTTTCATAAGACAGGGGTAATCGGAGAGGCAGAGCTGTTTAACATCCTTTAATGGCAAAGTTGCTGGTGGGAAGTGAGAATTTGTGCAACTCCTAAGTGTAAACAATGTGTCATTACGTAGTCCAAAGACCAAAGGGGCAATGGGGACACCAAAGCTGGAGTCCAGACTGGTCCATGGGTTCCGGGCTCGCCGAGGCCTCTGCGTGCCGGGGGTGCGTATGTGAATGCCCTCCAGCACACCTTGGCCTCGGCAGCCCCGACCTGTGGACTTTGCTTATACCACATAAGGCTGTGACAAGCTATTGTTCTTTTTTTCGGTGAAATAGTACCGTTACACAGCTACCTGTACATCTTGTGAATGTCTTTGTTGGTTAACCAACGGCATAGGTTTCTTTTGCTTCTTTTTAATACTGCACGTGTGAAATTTGAAGTTCTTACATTCAACAATATCAA
The DNA here is from genome assembly GCF_013339745.2 of Dermacentor silvarum. NCBI lineage: Eukaryota > Metazoa > Arthropoda > Arachnida > Ixodida > Ixodidae > Dermacentor > Dermacentor silvarum. The sequence goes on from NC_051155.1 coordinate 175,562,116, forward strand.
TACTAGAGCGTAATAATGTAGTGATAATTAACGTACACATAGAGCACATTTTATGGCGACAATTTAGGAAGAACTATAGAATGGAGTGTTGTCCTGCTGATTACCTTTTGTAATATTTAGGAATGTTAATACCTACTATGTACTCAACTATTTTTCTTGTACTTCATCATTTTCCATTTGACTTTAATAATACACGCCCTCCGCCAGAGAGCCACTCCCAAGGCCTCCATGCAGCATTCTAGTGGGGAAGTTTTGTTTAGATATGCAATGTTTGTATTGCACCATTACTTAGTACCCTTGCTCAGGTTGTAACAAAGAGCATAGTCATGCTAATGTTCTTCAAGTGCCCAAAGATAAATGTTTTTGAAGTTACGACTTGTGTGACTATAGTGATAGTAAAAGCGTGCAAGTTTAGTTTAATTTAATTGTGCAAACAATTTCTGTGACATGGACTGTAAAATACAAGTTTCATCTGACTTAACACAGTGGAACGAAGCTGTTTCGAATTGTTGCAATAAAATTGTAAAGCGCTTATACAGTCGTGCATGTCCTACTGTTCAATTGTGCTTGCTCCTGTGCTTTTTTATGATTTGGAGAGTGCAATAAAATGAGTTTTTTAAGGCAAAGCTTTCACTGAATCGTTTCTGGGGTTTGGCGTTTGGCGTCGTTCCCTCATCGGATATATTTGTGGATATATACAGGGTGTTTCAGCGAACACTTTCAAAATTTGTTTAAGGTTGCCTGTGGCAGATAGCCCAATTCTAGTTAATGAGCTTGTCTACTCGAAGAGGCGGACATTACTTCACAAAAAATTGAAATGCATAATCGACTAATCATCAAAAATTCACTAATAAAGTTTTTAACTAATTACCTGATGGCCCATATTGCAATTTACAAATTGTAGCCGTGGAGTTGGCAAGGTGGATCCACTTGGAACAAATTCTCGGAATGACACCAGTTTCGAGATATTAATTCCCGAACTTCGCGGAGAAATGCATTGACGTTCCAGTTAGTTTCTTAAGAAAATGTCATTTTATGCATTCAAGCACAAAATTAACTGGAACGCCAATGCATTTCTCCGCAAAGTTCAGGAATTAATATCTCGAAACTGGTGTCATCCTGAGAATTCATTCCAAGTGGATCCGCCTTGCGTACTCCACGGCTACAATTTCTTAATTGCAATATGGGTCATCAGATAATTAGGTAAAAACTTAATTAGTGAATTTTTGTTGATTAGTCGATTGTGCATTTGAATTTTTTGTGCAAATAGTGTCCGCCTCTTCAAGTAGACCAGCTCATTAACTAGAATTGGGATATCTGCCACAGGCAACCTTCAATAAATTTTGAAAGTGTTCGCTGAAACACCCTGTATATAGACAACCTGCACCACTGAGTATGTTCTGGCTGTAGTATTGCCAAATAGACAACTTTGGTCATTGGGTATATATACCATATTTTCCGGTGTATAATACGCATTTTTTTTTTCAGAATTTTTCGTCGGTGCGTCTTATAGAACAGTGCGACTTATGTACGTTTTTTTTTCGGAAAACTGCTGTCAAAATCAGATTTGATGTTATGGCCACGGGAAGCGCGCTGGTTGACTTTATTGCTACAGGTTCTGTGCGTGCTATCGAGGTGGCAGGTACGTTCTTCTCGTGATCGAGTTCCCGAGCACCGTGCCAGAAGGACGGAGCAGTAACGCAAGCGGCAGCAGGCCGACCCCGAATTCGTCGCATCTGCAGATTGCTGTCAAGATACGGCGCAAACTACGCAGTTGCTACCGGAGTACAAGCCGCCCCCCCTCCCTCCTGCGCTGCCTTCCCGCTTTCCTCCCTTGTGCGCGATTCGGCTCACCGTCGGACGCTTTCACTCGCACATACAGCATATGGCACGTGGGGACGATGTTATCGCCCTTGGACTTTATACGGAACATCGCGTTAACCACAACGGTAGAAATGCGCCTGTAGTGGAAATATATGGCACCCATACGCTTGCGCGTTACCCGCGTTCACGGAGTGAAACGTCACAAATTTTTTTCAATCGCTTACCGAACGAACAGGTGCATCTTATACACCGGTGCAACTTATATACGTTTCTTTCCGGGAAAACTGCTGTTTTGAGGGGGGTGCGTCTTATACTAAGGTGCGACTTATAGACCGGAAAATACGGTATATGTGTATGTATGTATGGTGTGTGCCTGAACAGACAACTTGCTGTAGGCTCTTGTCTCGCCTAGCTGAAGCCGACCGATAATTTGGACTGGACGGGGACCGCCAGAATGTCCGTATAATCGGGAGTCCGAAATACCAGATTCGCCCAAAATAAGCGACTTTATCTCGCAAGTGGCTAAAAAAGATGTGCCATATGCTCGGATCATCACATTCAGATCCATATACCTTCAATTTCTCGTGACTATAGCGCAAGACGTATAGGCGACTAGGAGTGACGGCATTTTTGGCACAGTGCCACGCACGCTATCTCATGTGACTAGCGCAAGACGCATCGGCGTCTGCGAGCTACAGAATATTTGACACAGTGCAAAGCACATTGACACATCCGGCACTAGTCATGCGAAATATTAAAAAAATGAAACCGTCTTTCGAAAGTGATCGACCCGGTTTGTTACCGCGTGTTTCTTTCAGCCTGGACAATCACGTCCTAGACATTATGTGACCGTGATTTTCTTGCAGTGCCATTTATGCTATCCTTTTCACACTCCGTCGATGGTCGAGCGAGACTGCGGATACGTTATCAGTGGGATCAGCCACGCATAAACAATGAATGAGAAGTGGCATAGAATCGAGCGGAAAGCATCGCTCTTATCTTGACCATTGTCATGCTGTTGCTACAGAGAAACGAAAGTACAGTTAGTACACTAGATCGTTTAGGCTTCGCTGCTTTCGCAGAGCGCCAGCAACGTTGGACGATGTTTCAAAATGAAAATATCGCTATTTCTCCCTGACGCGCAATCGGTGGCCATACTAGCACACCCATTATTGCACCCGTTATGCAGTGTCTGAATAATCGCTCGTTGATGTATACTACTTGGATCACTGGGTATGCATGTACCCATTGTTGCATGGTCAACACCCCTGAATGGATGAGCCACTGTGCTTCTCAACATTTATTTCTTGACAAGCATCATAAATCGCTTTCGTCCTCGTGACCCAGACAGCAACAAGTGATGGGACTGTGCTTGTGTCATCCGCTATATATATGCTGCCGTGCTACCTCGATAACTCAAAACGAGCTTCGCGTAATTTAGATTCTCACATTGTGTTGCATGGATCTGCATGCAATCTCAAAACTCTTTCAGTACTTCACACAGCTGTTGGAGTCTTGGCTGCTAATTACGACTTTCAAGAACCTGAATGGTTCAGCTGCGACATGAGGCATAAGAAAGCAAACCATGGCTGTGAGAATGTAACAGTTTTATTCCATCCGTGCTCCTTTTCATGCTTTGTCAGTGGTCTGAGCAAATTTCCACCTATTGAAGCGAGTAGCTTCTTTGCCTCTTTCGCCTGTTTTCGTGGTTGGCAGTTGGACTTACCGCCGATACAAAGGTGCCGATGCAAATGGCACGTGCACTTGCGCGACTGATCATGACCGAGTTGAGGGGCATGCGTTTGTCGCTGAACGCCAACTAGCTCTTTGAGACACACGTGCCGTTGCGCGTGTGCTAGGGGACGGCTGAAGTTCAGATGCTGCAGAGGAGTGGTCAGGCAGAACAGCTCTCCTCTCTTTTATTTTGCCAGCCTCTCCCCCTGCGACGCCTGCGAGAGGGCCCTGCCGGGAAAGGAGGACGGCAGTCCTGTTCCACGCCACCGCTCGCGCCGCTCCATAGTGACGACATACACATGACGAGTCTGGTTATATGTAAAGCCGCCAATACTACTGCTACAGATATGCAGGTTAACAGCTCTGCTCTCTACCAGATTATGCAATTAAACAATGGGTGTTACATAAATATCCCCACAGTAGCACATATGCACCATCAAGCGCATCATTCTATTAATAAAGCAAATAGCTTTCTAGAACACTCAGCTATTCGCTTCCATTGACAGTTAAAAATTAAATAATGGGGTTTACGTGCCAGAATCACGATCTGATTATGAGGCATGCCGTAGTCGGGGACTCCGGAATGATTTTGACCACCTGAGGTTCTTTAACGTGCACCGTGAAAAACCGGTGTTTTCACATTTCGCACCCATCGAAATTCGGTCACCGTGGTCGGGATTTGATCCCGTGACCTTGTGCTTAGCAGCCCAACACCATAGCCACTAAGCAACCATTGTGGGTGCACTTACATTGACAGTCATCGTTGATGCTTTCCGCAGTTTTTTGTCTTAAGGATTGGCAAGTCGCAAGTGGAGGATGATAAATGAATAGAATTGCTTGTACTCGTAAGCTCTTCCTACAACAGTGTCAACCTCATTGCAAGCTGCAATAGCTTCCCCAAAAACATGTTGAACACCAATTTGCTTGCAGACTTGTTGGTAAAGTGCCACGGTCAAAACAAGCACCATTGAATTCCCAGCAAAGCCAGTGCTGAAATTTTTTCCTTTATTATGTCACAGCGGTTTAATGGACCATGTTGACGCGACTGAATAGCTTGGCTGACGCCTGGTCGGCTTTACATTAAAAGCATTTGACGCTCGACCTCATGTGAACTATATTTTAGTTGAGGGAACCCGAGCAGGGGGGAACTTGCAAGTCTTTATGTAGTTAGAATGCCAAAGAGTATTTGGACCATTTACTAACTTGTGTGCGAGCAAATGAACAGAAGGCCCCCTAAGCACAATAAATTTTTTTTCAAACCTTCGTTCATTCCATGTTCTTTGGAGAGTGCGGTGTCTCACATGCATGCAAGCTTGTTGAACAATAGCACATAACTGGATGCAGCGTTAGTCTTTTGAGAGCGTTCGCCTTCATGTTGTTTCTTCGACAGCTGGACATAGAGAAATCAAGCAGTCCATTGCATAAGCTTACAATTGGTATGTTGCAGAACTATAATAACTGACCGCAAGAGGCTGAAATGGCCATGTTTTTTTCAAGAAAAAGAAAGTGAATTTGTCCATAAGCAAGCTGTCAATTTGTAGTCACATGAATACCTATATGTTGTCGAAGCATTACCACAACATTTCATTATTCTTAGTTTCCTGCTGCTTCATCTGTTGCTTTTCTGTTGCTGCTGCTTATTATGCTCGGTATAAATTCTCATCTCTTGGTCAATTATACTAATGTAAACAGAGACAAAAGCTGAAACTGAAATGGTCTTGCCTCTGTATTCACGTTTGAGCATCGACTCAAACTTTTTTCTCGACTTCATGGAGCAGAGGGCGGTGCTGCGCTTCAACAGAAGCAGTTACTATTCCACAACAATTCCTCAGGTAAGAACTCTTAACCAAGCATTTGACGGCATATCACAAATGGAGACAAGTTTCTCAAGCACCAAAATGTGTTTTGTATTGCAGCAACTACTTCAACTGAGGCAATGCTGCCTTGCACAAGATTGAGTCAAAGTGGTTCGAGTTGAGGTCTGTTAACGAATAGGAGAGTTATTGCAATTATCAAGGTTAAAAATTATCGTAGGAAATTCAATTTTTTCACTTTCTTTTTTTACTTCTGTTAAGTTGGTGCCATGCATATCTTACTATGTGTGCACATCTTTGGAAACTGGAGCATGCGATATAAGGTTCCAGAAATTTTGTACAAATGTCTCCATATTCTCACTAAGTCACCCAGACTGTGCTGAGCTGTTTTAATTAAAGGTGCTTGGCTATCTCAGAACTGGGAAAGAAATGACCTTATATCACAAGTTTAAATTCAACTAATTGTAACGAAGAAATCGGGGGTACGAAAGTGTTATGTGGCACACAAATAGAAAACACACATGGCACATTTTCTGGAAAAACCTTCACATGGACTGCTAAGTGATGAACAGGTTTCTGTGGCACATTTTTATAACCATGTTCAGCACTTTATGTAGCACGTCACTTCAGCAGAAGCATTAACTCAGTCACGAGAAGTGCAAAATTATGATTAATAATCTGAAAAAGCCGCAAATAATGCTCACCACGGAATGCACCCAAGTGCTTGAAAACACACACAACACATGTGCAATGGTAGCCAATTGCTCTGCAAAGCCTTCATGGCCACATTTATTTGGAAAAAAAAAAAATCAAATCTTTCTTGTTGGACAGAGCTCCTCCAAACCATAATAAGTAGCCTTGCACCATTCGCTGTCATTCTTGTGCATGTACAAAGCTGAGTCTCCTCATGGTAAAATGAGTCCTTTGTTCTCAGACGTATTTAGCACATATGAGTAGCAAGCATAGAAGGTAAATAAGTTGATAACATCGAAATAAATATGCAACAAACAAAACCCAGACACAAGCAATTGTGAGGGGGCTAAAGTAGACTTTAGCACTCTTCACTGCAAAGAAATGATTAATCTATGTTGGAAACAGCACCATTGAATTTATGCTAAATCGACCAGTACATTTTACACTTAGGAAAATTATAACTGCGCTAAAACGAGACACGAGAACGAAGTGGACAGGACAATCGATATAATTTTCCTAAATGTCTTACCAACTAGCCCCCCATCAAACGCTTCTCGATTTTACACTTGCTAGGGTAATTTTATTGGACAATACTCGTCATTCCCATGTGCATTTCTTTTTCTTAAATCTGTGTACCTGCATAGCGTGCCTGCACCAACAGGAATGGTACAAGATGCTCATTGCATTCTGTAGCATTCCACACCCTCCTTAAGTGTGTGAAGTCATTCTTAAGGTGTAATTAACCCTTTGGCCTGCATTTAGGCTAAAAAGTAAAAATTTTTTCAGTGCTGTGTCCTGTTTGACGAAGGAAAGATTATTTCATCAAGCAGCTGCTGCCTTCAGTAGATAGCTTTTAACAGCTATGGCATGCATTGACACCTTGGGTCATTACTACAGGGGCTTTCCAACTGAGCAATGCAGTGTTACGGCCAATCTGTATAAAACAAGCCGTACAGGCATTTCAAGCTTCAGGCAGATAATCCAGTGTAGTTGTACTGTCCAAACAGTACAAAGATATTTGCATTACTAGCCTATGAGAGCATTTTCCAGATAGCAGCACCCCATGACTGAAAATTTAATGGTCTACAAGAATTTTCAAGTATTGGTCTTGTAACATGCTTGTCATCCAGGCTAAATTAGCTTGCAGACCTTGTCAGAGATGAAACTGCTGACAAGTGCCACCGTAAAAATCTGTAAACGTGCAGCGGTGCCCCGTTGTATAATTTCTTACCTACATAGAAATCACAAGTGTCACGAGTAATTCAAGCTGTGCCTACTTTTAACAAGAACAACCATAAAATGAGAAAAGTAAAAAATTCTCACTAAAAAGAGAACTGCGCATGGCAGCATGAACGTCATCACATGTTGATTGTTGACCACCTTCCTACCCTTCCACACTGTGTTTATAAACATGCAAAATCTTTCAAACTTTGATAAAAATGTTAGACTAGAAAGGATTTCCATTCCTAGGCAAAGCCCCTCTTGCATCCCTGGGAACAGATGCTGGACAAAAACGTGCTGCAGCAATTCAAAGTAGAAACTGCATCATAAGACTTCAAAACAGGAAGGGGGGGAAAACTTATTGCGAGGAATGTACGCCGAGTGGCAGAAGTTCACAGACCATGCAAGTGACCATCACCAGTTAGAAGTATGCCAGACTTCTACCTAGCATTTGTTGCCACAGGAAAGCAATAGAATGTTTCCAATCTGTAGCCAACGCTGTCATGAACATACAAGCCAATAATTTGCTGCATGTAGTATAGAGAGCCCACAATCTCGCGTGAAAGATTGCTCTCTCCTGTGGCTTTCAAGGAAACCTCCATGGTGCCCCCACCTATGATGTCGTAGACTCGTGCAACAACTCATAGATGCCAGTCATTGGGAGATTCTTCATGATCATGAGTTACTCCCGAACGAAAGCTAGCACATTCGTGCACAGCCCTTCAATCTTCTCGTAAATGCGGCTGTTGTTAACCCGTCCTGTCACCGCTTCTTTGTCACTCTTCGGCACTTTTGACTGCCGAAAGAAGAAAAAGGAGCAATAGGAACAACATTGCTATCAGCGTCGCACCAGCCGAGAGGAAATGTGTTTGAAGAGGGACAGGGTAAGAAGTAAGCACTGCGTTCATTATATAACCATTTATAATTAGGTTGCTTTCGAGCATTTATGCGGGAATAGTATATTCCTTGGAAGGCATTGGAATCACTAATGTGCATTTTCAATTATGATGAGAACGTGTTTCGAGTTCCTTTTAAAGTTAAATGCACTTGGATGTGTGCCTTCCCTCTATTATATTATGGCAAAGCAAACCTTTTCTTTTTAAATATAAATGCTCAAAATGTGAGAAAGTGCACATGCCTTGTCATCAACACTGCTGCTTGCACTATTCAGTTCAATTAAGTGACAAAAAAAAAAAAGAAACCTTGCATAAGCGTAAAATACACTAGTGCAAAAGCCCAAAGAAACAATTTCCCCGGAACTGTTTTTCCACCTTCATTTTAAGCAGTTTGCAACATACAAGCCTCTATTGCTTTCAACTATGAAAGTCTGCAATGGCTACTCAACAGTGCAGTCCATTAACTGCTCTTATCAGACTCTGATGCACAAGCAAAGCTAACTAGTGCATCCAAATTGTGAGCTCGCCTTGCACTCCTAGCAAAAGCAATGCAATCTGATCAGTGGCAGCAGAAAGCTGCTGAATGCACACTTAGTGGGGGGGGAAAAAATGTTTCACCACACAACACTGCAAATGCATTAAACCAATTTTAAAGAGTACCGACATGTACTTTTAAAGTTAGAGAGACTAGCACATACTCCTTGCCATGTAAAAGGATCACACTTGGCAAGTACTTGAAGGTTGCAAAAAACTTAAGATAATTTAATTTCATAAAGTTGTCTCAAACTGTCAGATGTCATTAGAATTTTAGCTTGTCCATAAACTTCTCACCATTCATGAATTACAGAAGCCAGGCAGCAAAGGTGGTAGCGACATCTGGTGACACTATCGAACTACAATGCACTTGAAAAATTTTAATGAAAAATCACAATAGCACTGCACGTTCATTATGTCACTACTAATGATTTAATCCTGCAGTTAAGCAGGATCATAGGTCACTGCAGTATAAGCTTTGCGAGCTCTGGTTAAACTATGCGATGCAAGATGTTGCTACCAGTATTGTTGCTGCCGTGCATCTCTCCAAGTGCTAATACTTACGAGCGAAAACTCCCTACAGTTATCATGACGGAGCAAAATTTGCTGGCTTGCAGTGGCGGAAAGTTTGGGCATGATGATGTTGCTGACAGAAAACAAACGTGCGTTCTGCGCACGATACTTGTGGGCTGCACTTGCATGCGGCAGCCGCAGCGATCACACAAACAAAGTGAGCCAGTGCATCCACCTCCTTGGTACCATAACTGAAGCTAATTCATAAGAACAAGTATTACGTAATAAATTATCTAATGTGCTTTGGCACTTTCCAGTGCATCTTCTAATGCTTAGAGGAAACTAAACCTGGATTTAAGGGGGGGAAAAAACAAGAAGTTCATGTCAGTACTCCTTACAACTTGCAGCACAAGCCATCTTACTTGGTCTGCAAACTTCATAAGCCACAGGATACTTAGTAGCTCTCATCCGTCTCCCCACAAACAACTCTTCGCGCCCTGAACCATGCAACTCTGCTGCAAGCTCGATTTCCTAAGGAACATAAAAAGCTTTGTCTGCATGTGTAGCAGCAGCAGCAGCAGCAGCAGCTGTGGCAGCAGTGAGGAGCGACAAGATATGGAAATAAAGCAACGGCTGCAGCTTCTTGGACAAAGCCTATGTCTCGTTTTCTAGCAGATGCAGCTGCCTTCTTCGTCCTTCATCACCTTTGGCGGTTCTTGGGGCTTCAGCGGAACAGCTGGTGGAGGAATGATGAGTTAAGGTGACTGCCACACAAAACATACACACACTTAAGTTTGCTTCAGTTTCTTTGCGTGGAGGTAGGTGGAAAAAAAAAAGCCACCACACCCACTGACATTCAAGGTGCCCAGCCTGGCATAGCTCAGGGAATAGTTTCTCTGTTCTCCAAGGCTGTGTTAACTTGACAAGCAAACTCCAGCTTGCAATGTCACACAGAGCAGCCATACTTTTTCAGGACAATAAAGTAAAAGGTACTTTGCTTTTTTTTTTTTTTGCATTTTACTTTGAAAAGCTCCATTAAGTTTCCACCTTTGACACTCTGTGATAGACAGCTTTTCATGTCTGAAGTCCTAACTTTTCCAAATGTGGCAGCTATGAAATAGCTAAATGGTATAAAGGAATACACTATGCACATGTGTACGTGACCAATATGATGCCTTTAGGCTGTGCACCTAGGTCGTGTTGTGAAGACATTTGGCTCTTCCATGGCTCCTGAAAAACTGCTGGGCACATGCGACTATCATTCAGTCATGCTACTGCTTGTAGCAAAACTAGAAGACTTCCGACGCGTGACAAAAGTTCAATGTCACGCAGCACTGTCAAAGTATAGGATTTTTCCATTGTTTCATTTCTGCCTATCAGGTAGGTTTAGAAGACTGAGGCACAATGCAAGCTTGATATTTCTAAAAAGTGTTTTCAAGGCAGAACTACTCTTCAGTCTAGAAACCTTGGCTGACTGCTTGAAAACAATGGCATCACTGCAATAACTAGAACTGCAGTGGGCAAGCGTACGAACTCAATGCAAGAGAAGAACTTGAGTTTGGCCTAGTTGGTGTTTACTGCATGACATGTTGACCGCTAATCAAGGACAAAGACAGAAACACAAAAAATGAGGACACGGGCGGTGTTGTCGTTTTGTGTTTCTCTTTCTTTGTCCTTGATTAGAGGTCAACATGTCAATGCAAGGGCTTTTCCTCCCCCTTCAAGTTTGCAGCAAATGATTTGTTGAGAGTGGAAACAGCAAAAGGCAAGCTACAAGTTGGTGTATGGCAGTGCCACTGCCATTTTGATGTTTTCTTAATTTTAGATGACCAAAAACTATCTAAATATAGTTCCCATGTGCAGGGGAGGCCAACTTTCACTTGTGTAAAACATGCAAGAGATGCAATCGGTCAAACAAGTTTGTGCCTTGGTCTTGTCTGAACATCGAATTACTGAAAGTGGAAAAAGATTTAAGTTTGGCAGCCATGGTCATGCAAACATCCTTGTTAGAACTCAAGAACAAGTAAAGAATGGTGCAAGATGAAACAATGCATTGTAATCTAACCAGGATGCAATACTGACAGCCAAAGTGTACTTGCAGATGCAATCTGAGACTATGCTTTTATGAAATATGTGCAACGAACAAACGTCCTGAGCGTGCAGTCATTTCTACAGCAGAAACTTGGACAGAGAACTGCTGAGTACCAAGACTCAGTGGAGTGGAAAATGTACAAAACGGCGCGAGCAGTCTGCAAATGTGGCAGGGATATACGTTAGCAGCTACCGTTGATCAACATTATCTATACGTTAGCATAATGAGCCCTCATCGTGTACCCATGTTTCATGTAATCACGGCCCACACCTAGGTGCGTCAACACTATTCAGCCTTGTGCATAATGAGCCCTCATCGTGTACCCATGTTTCATGTAATCATGGCCCACACCTAGGTGCGTCAACACTATTCAGCCTTGTGCAACTTGCAGTCAGATTTGGATTCCAACGCTGTGTTCAAATGGCAGGCGCAAACACTGCCTCTGCCCCAAACATGTGTTCAGGAACTCAACTTTTCTCTAACGACAATAGCTGCCGTGAAACAGCTCGGAGGAAGGCAATTTTTCAGACAAGAATGCCAAGTACGAAAAAAAAAAGTTTATATTCTACAAAACGAGAACAAACAGAGACATAGAATGACAAACTAATGCAGATCAATGAGGACAAACAACTTGCAGAGTATGACAAACTTCAAACACGCAAGTGTCTGTTAGAATTTAAAGAAAAGTGAACAATGGCTGCTCCTGCAAATACAGAGCGGATTTGAGAAAGACTTAAATTAAAGTGTAGACGCAAAATAGCACGCCCAAACAGCTAAAAATTACAAAAGCCCCTGCGTGTTTCTCGCCTCTCTACAGCAGATGCTAACTTGTGTGTACTGACGTCACCATGCACGCACTTTCAACCACCGCAAGAATACAAAGCACGCGTTACAGCCGACTTGCCAAGAACATGATAAAAAAAATTGCTGCATCAGTACCAACTGCGGCACCTGTATTCCCACTTTTTGTCGCATTTTTCGTCTCTGATTAACGCACTCGGCAGCACTTGAAGATCAGCAGTTGCTCCTGCCTGCTGGATGTTGATCGAATGCATGAATACATGCCGTCTGCCATACACATGCCAGAGATAAACTGCGTGCCTGTGTGTCATGTTTGTGTTTAACGATGCGCTTCACGTTATAGCGGTAGTGGTGGACGGGTTAAGTGCAGCACAGCAGAGCAGCGGGTGTGGCGTGGCTGCCTTTTTTTTTGTTTCTCTCGTTTTTCTTTTTTTTCCATGCGGGCCCGACCTTAGCAGGCACAACCGCCTTCGGGGCGCGGCGTTTCCGTGGGGCCATCTTTGAGATCGACGTCCACGACTGGTGGTGAAGAGGGAAATGGAGGATGGGAAGAGGGAAGGGGCTTTGAGTCAAGGAGACCAACAAAAACAAACATGACAAACCAAAATAAGCAAAAAAAAAAAGATGATGACACCATGCTGCATGCAGGAACAGTAGTAATCAGATAATAGGGATGTGCGAATCAAACATGTACTGACCATTCCAGCTACAAACTAGGGTATAAATAGGATGTACTAAATAGTGCTAGTACGCACTCCTGAGGCAAGCAATTGTGTGCCTATTTCATCATCATCATCAGCCTATATTTATGTCCACTGCAGGACGAAGGCCTCTCCCTGCGATCTCCTATTACCCCTGTCTTGCGCTAGCTGATTCCAACTTGCGCCTGCAAATTTCCTAACTTCATCACCCCATCTAGTTTTCTGCCATCCTCGACTGCGCTTCCCTTCTCTTCGTATCCATTCTGGAACTCTAATGGTCCACTGGTTATCCATCCTACGCACTACATAGCCTGCCCAGCTCCATTTTTTCCTCTGTGTCAACTCGAATATTGGCTATCCCTGTTTGCTCTCTGATCCACACCGCTCTCTTCCTGTCTCTTAACGTTAGCCTATTTACATACTGCTAAAGTGACATAGGGCAGCCAGAATGAAGATGCACAATGCACTAGTGCCTTACATTGACTAAAGTAATAGGCATTCAGGTATCATGTATCATTGTTTTCTTGTTCAAAGGTTGACGCTTTTATTCTTACACTACAGACCAGGCACACCCATATTAGCTAAGGCCAGAGATGACTGATCAACTGATATGGTTTGATAAGGTAAGGGGTACACGGAGCATTATAGGTATAACAGCCTTAGATCAATTTTGGCTACCTCGTGCCTTTCAGTCTTCAATAAAAGCACCACAGCATGAGTGTTTTGCATTTCAACCTGATCAAGTTGCAGTCCTGAAACCAGAGTCAAACAATGGTTAACGAAATTCACTTTAAGTATCGCTGAATATTCGCACAGCCCTAATAAACTAGCCATAGAGACAATAAACAAGAAAACAGCAGACACCAGAATGAGTAGCCAAAAAGGAAAAAACAAGAAATAGGCAACACATGCTGCACAAGATTCAGACACTGTGAAAAAAAAAAAGCAAAGTGTAGAAAAAAAAAGTATAGACAGCTGCAAGATAACCACAAGGAAGAAGGGCACTACAGCAGACAGAAAACAGCCTGATGATCTCACTTTTTGCAAGACCTTAAGCCAAGAGTAAAAGTAAGAATGCAGCTGTAAAACTGTGCTAAGCCACTGACAACATTTTATGTGCCTCAGACCTGCTTGCAGAACACAAATGCTGTAGTGGCAGTGCCAGTAGCGAAGCAGTGTGGCATGGATGAGACAGGCAAGATGGTGTAACATAACAAGACACTGACAAAGTGCAGCCACCCACAAACTATTGCAAGGCACGCTGCACTTCGTGGAGCGCCAACGCAGCTGCTGTGGCTGCGCGCCACAGCAAATTTGTGCGGGCACAGTGATGCCTAGAGGCGGGGCTTGGTGTCATGTGCTACACTGTTTGGGCCTGCCAAGCCTGTGTCTTTGTTTGGTAAAGAGGATTTTGCTTTCAGTAGCGTATTGCCGTCGCGGCAAGCCAGCATTGCATTTGTATGCCGTGTACCAAAAGACTGTAGTTTCACCATCTCAATTCGAGTACACTGCATCATCGGCTCCAGTAAACATTTCTGTTGGTGTGCCCAAATATCGTAGCAGACGATATGAAGCCGTGCCTCCAGGCATCACTGCACCTGCGCAGGTTTGCTTTAATGCACGGTCACTGCACTGGCGCTTCGTGGAGCATAGCCACGAGTTCCGTGTGCCCTGCTATATTTTGTGGGCGAGTATACAGTGCAGCCCACTCTTAGGAAACAGGCAAATTTGATGCATGTGCGAATTCCTCTCCCGCTATTCTGGAAGCATCCAGACTCTGTAGCAGCGGTAGGTGTTTCTAGCTCCTCTCTGTGTGCCTGCATGGCGCATTGAAACAGATTATGCCAGAATTTGTAGCTCGAGTGCAATCGCCTAAGTCTCAGCCACGGTGTTTGCCTGTTCAATGTCATTGTCTCATTGTTAGCCTGTTCCCTTAGTAGACTGCGCTGTATGTGCTAAAACAGCCTTTTCAATTATTTGCTTTCTTTGAAAAATACTATACTGCACGAAAGTCTCCTAAAGTGCTCCAGCCTCTATATAATATGCAGAACTTCTGTAGGCTACCGGGCTCAGCCTGGCTAATCTTCCTGCCTTTCCCTTATGACCTCTCTCTCTCTGTGTAAATGCAATCGAGGAAATCAAACATGGTCCAGCTGTTTTAGGACAGACAAGGAACCATAATTCACAGAATCAGCAGATACTGTTTGCGGGGATAGACAATGAAGTGGAATTCCAGTTGGAGGCTGCAAATTTATAGTTTGCAAAACAATCACCATATTAGCCACAAGTGGTTACAATTTTGATTTTCTCAATGAAACAAAAGATCATAAAGTAATGCCAGAACATACCAGAATGTTTCAAATCATGCTGGTCTAACTCTGTTTTCCATCAACTGACCATGAGCCCCACTTCTAAATATGAGGTGTAACGTCCCAAAGTCACACACCCGCTGTGATGGGGGGCTTCAAATTAATTTTAACAACTGGGGCAGTATTGTGTAAGAGTCTACCTAGTGGACTGTCCTTTTCGGCTGTCGCTGATTGGCTGCTGCTCGACGTGCAGGAAGGAGACTGGCTGGCACCTTCCTGCACATCAAGCAGCAGCCAATCAGCGACAGCCGAAATGGACAGTCCACTAGGTAGACTCTTACAGAATATCACCCCTGGGCTTCTTAAACATGCGCCTAAAATAAAAAATTTAGCTGCAACACTAGGGTCTACCTGTGAGGGCTTGTGATGACAATATATTGGCAAACCAAAGAACGAACTTGACAAATGCCTGCAGACACCTTAACATACAAAATATAATAACTATTGGTGTTGCATGCTCCAAAGTGACAGTTCAACTACGGTAGCAGTGCGACTGAATTAGTTTTGACCACCTCAGGTTCTTTGATGTGCCTCAAAATGTCACTAACCAAGTGCTTCTGCATTTTGCCCCCACCAGAAAGCAGTCACCACAACCGAAACAGGAACCCATAATCTCACCCTACCTTGCAAATGCATTCTCGTGACAATGCAAGCCACCATCCTTTTTCACAATGAAAAGTGGTGCTTGTCTACTTTCTAAAAATAAATGTCTTGACCAGTGTGCCAGTAATCTCATATAAAAGCCTCACCAGAGTTTGGCCACAACCAAAGTAATGGAGCCCATGGTGTTCACATAACTGACTGAGCAACATGCCACAGCGTCGTCACATAAGCAGTGCTGCCTGACTAGTGAAGCTCTGCAAATTCTGTAAGCTCAACTTTACAGAGAACAGCTGTTCAGGGTTTAATACATGACTTCGATGTTCTCTCTGTCTATGTGCATGACCAATATTGTTGAGTTCATCGCATTAGTGATAGTTGCGGTGCACAGCCTGTGCGAGTGCACAGGATGGGAGGATACGAGATAATAGGTACATGCTGCCACAGAAATTATTCACCTGATCATGCAAGGGATAGCAGCAAAGGATAGCAGCAACGGCAGTTTTATATTTCGCACCATTCATTTACCTCCCTATGTGGTTACAACACAGGATTGGTGAAGTTTTGCACATCAGTGCGCAGAATTGCACAGATATGGGGGAAAAAAAAAAAAACATCCATTCACTGTGTATGACTCGGTGAAGCGCCAACACGTGCAAATATCATGCGAAGATGAAGTGGAAACCGTGCAGAAAACACATTCAATGTGCTTTCAGCATGCCACCACCATGTTCATTCAGGGCTGAATGGCATTGCACGTGATTGCAACTTGAAGCAATCACTACGTAAAACGCATGCATGTTGTGTAGACAATTGGGTATATTATAATGCCAGGAGGTTCGCCACTCAAGGATGGATGGTTTGAGTGAACTTAACTGTTAACTTGGCATAAATAAAAAAGTACATAAATAAGAGGAGAAAGAAAAAGGAAAGGTTGCTACCACATAACTAAACTAACAGCAGGAGCCACAGCACACACCACCAATGGTGCTATAGCTTTCACTGATTCAGTCGCAATATGTCAAGGAGTGAGATGCATTTGTTGGAATGACATTTCCAATAAAGGGAATAGCAAAAATCATTGACACCAGCTGAAACATCATTACAAGAAGTCACATAATTGTTACATATTTATCGCCTATCTCATTCGTAGTTTTCAAGCTTCAGCTTTAATTGTGGACACAATGCTCAACAGCCCATGGTTTACGGGCCCACATAGGCAACCCCGAAAAACAACCTTGGTGTCAGCATGATGACAATGCTAATGCTTTCCTGCTCTGATCTGTCAGGTTATCATCAATTAAGGCTAATATGCCGTAGCATGTATTTCAGCCACTGTAACACTGTGGTTGTCGTGAGGCATAACATGTACAGGCTGACACTAAGCACTGTCACTCGGGAGATGTGTCAGAAATGTGCTAGATGTGGTAGCTGATTTTGAGTGGATGACAATGGATGCCACACTTCTGACAATGCATGCCACACTTTTGGTTTGACAGCTGTCTAGATGAATTTTCTCAATTATTTTCATTGCTTACATTACCTTGTTTTGGTCTGGCCATATAGCTATATCAATACATGACTTGTTCTCTGTTTTCAGACACTGAATGCCTGAAAGCAGCTGGCCCCGTTACACTTTTACGGGTGCATTCTCAGATAAATTATGGGGTTCCAAATCCACATACGAGCTATACATATTAGAGAAATAGCAGCAAAGGGCTAAAAATTACTTCTGACCACTAGTTTTTCTTAAAAGAAGTGTGGGCTTTTTTAAAAGAAGTGTGCCGTGACCTCATGTGGAGGTTCTTGCACTCAACCCAGCTATGATTAGGACAGCTGCCATGGTGTGCCCTTGGGCCTGCATTCATTCGGAATACCAAGTATGTGTCATGTGGGCACCACCTACGATTTTGTACTAACTCAATGCCAAGAAAGAAACCCGCTTCTGCAAGAAAATGGTGCTGCCTTCCTGACCTGTGCTAAAGATTGTGTCCTGGAACTGGTGTATAAATAGTGGAAATGTGTGTATGCCACCTTGCAAACTTGACTCTCGAAACCAAATCCTTGGCAGCACTGACAAGTGTCAATTAAAATTGTGAAGTTGAACATGCTAAAACTGCACAGTGGGTTGACTGACACCGCGATAGCGGGGGGGGGGGGGGGGGTTGGATTAACTTTGTCTACCTGGGGTTCCCTTAAACCTAATGTTTGTTTTTTTGTATTCTGCCCCCAACCGGAATGTGACCACCACAGCTGGATATTGACCTTTTCAAGAAAAGCGTCCTGGGCATTGCCATAATGCTCTCTGGGATGTGCTCTCTGCAGCTGAGCCCCAGTGCAGAAGCACTGCAGACACTGCTGCGTGTGTCTTTGTACTCCCGCACCACAGTGCAGAGAGAAGGTTCTCGCTCTCCCTGTTGAAAATGTCTATAGAACACACGACCTAGTTTTTGGCAGCAAAATGCAGCAGCCACCGAGACCCCCACAGTGGGTCAGAATTGACGAGTGCCTTAAGATATTTCGTAGACAACGAGCACAACAATTGTCCAACAAAGATAGCCTAGTACAAAAGAAGGAGAAACACAGTCTGCAAGAGCACACTGCAACGCAATGCTACACCAAAACTGCCAGAAACAGAGTGGCTATTTGAGGTTAACGAGAACGTGACTTCCATTCATTCAACACATTACGATTGTGGTGGCCCCTTTTGACTCCCAATATAAATAATCCAAACTGTATTATGCACTAAATGTAACTGAAATGTGGTTGACGGCATCAAAGAGGCAAGGAATGAGCTGAACCTTAGCAAACGTCACAACAAGCCCTCAAGAAGCCCAAGTGCCAGCATCTAAGGTAGTCGTGGCCATGAATAATAAAAGTTGCTTAGTTCACTACTTGCTTGCCTTTCCTACTGTTTAAAAAAAATGTGGAACGAAGGGAACGACGTCGTTAAAAAAATATAAAGAAATGGGGAGGTACACAAGCACAAGAGTAGCCACTCGTCAAAAATGAAAACCAGTATGCTAAAAGGATACTGTCTTCTTTCGTTCGTTCCGTGTTCTCCATTCCTGGTAGGGCAGCTGCCACACGTCTGAAGAGCTGCATGATAAAGAAAGGTGGATTCAGCTTGATTTCACAGCGCTGCTCGGCATGCCGTAGATATGCGACATAAGTTGCAGCAAGATTACTCCCATAATTCCTCTGTCACACGAGCACGCAAAAACGCTTTTACGCAAGCGGTCTTTTACCAAGTTGAAAGACTTTTAATGAAGAGGTGTTGTGCAGCAGACACACGGCACCGACAATCTCATTTTAGTTTTTCCTTCTGGACACACTATCTAAAGCGTGGCGCTAGTGGTTGAAACAAAATTGGCCAAAATACACTGATGTATCTCGAAATATAAAGTGAAAACTTATTGTATTACACGTTTTTAAAATAAATTTAACAACGCCAGATTAAAAAACATTAATGTAAAGATATATTGTAGTAGATTAAAGAGCGTTTGCAGAACTAGCGAAGTGCACATGCTTGTCTGGCAACACTGGGCTTTTTCTGGCGTTACTGGGTTTACTACACCTTCTGTGAGCCATAAAATTATTTTTTTATGATGAGCCAAGGCGACAGATAAATATGTAATTTGCTTATTTTCTTTAATACATAATAATTGCTGGCGCCCACTGGTTTCGAGGCTACTCCTTTCAGTTGTAAAGGAGATCGATGAACTCCGCTTCCAGAAAAGACCGCTTCTGAAAAAGATCGCTCCCTGTCGTGTGTCTGCGGGCCAAACTCTTTTTCGGGAGAAGTCTTTATGCTGAAAAGACTTTCGAGTGCCCGTGTGACAGGGGTATAAAATAAAAACAGATCTGGATTTCACAGAAACAGCTTGATTTGCCGTGGAGACATTTGACTGGACCTGCTTTGGCCATAAAAATGTAAATGTTAAAATTGGAATGTACGTTTAAGGGCAGCCAGCTGTAAAGGAATATTTTAGGATGTTTTGCTAAACATTTCATTAAACAATTTCTAAACGCTCACCTCAAGATCTGTAAATAAATTGCAGTCAAAATTTGAGAAGTCGCAGCTTCAGTTGCTTTTATGAAGTGCTGATTTGCAGGATAACACAACCATTTTTAAGACAACTTCAAAATTGTGGCCTCAAAGATGTACAGTAAGGCCCACTGTTAGGAACACTAAATTAGTACTTCGGAAATGATTGTTGCTCATTTTAGAAACAAAGGCCTCGGCAATAATTTTTTACCATTACAGGTGTACTTATTGAGTCACATTGAGCACTTTTTTCTTGTGAAGTTGATATGTTCAAGCTAGGTTTGTATAATAATTAGACATTCTCTTTAAGAGTAGACCTCAGTCCTGTACCTATCCCCGATCCACACACAGGCACATAAACCTGTATAAACAATCCATTCACAACCAGAAGCAAGCTTTCCTGAATGCCTCTAGCAACGATTTCTGTCACTGCATCTAAGATGCAGTACCACCATACAATTTGTGAACTGACGGCAAAATGCATGCTTACTGAAAGCAATGTGAATTTTATTTACAATGCATGAAACCTCATAAGCAATTAAGTATCTGTAACCTATCGTCACTGTCCATCCCAGAGATATTTGAGATTGTTCGCTTTTCATGTCCTATGCAATATATATATATATATATACATTGAAAAACTGAAGCTGTATGCACCCTTCCTCCCTCCATTTTTTTGCTATTTACTGATCGGTATGACTCAGAATGGCACACATTGTATACATGCGAGTTAAACGAATGATGTCCCGCAGTGAAGGTTCTTTCATTTGCAACAAAATCTAAGTATATGAACATTTTAGCATTTCCCCCCTATCAAAATACAGCCGTGGCGACCAGGATAAGAAGCCGCAACCTTTCTCTCAGCAGCGCAATGCCACTAAGCCACTAAGTTACAGTGGCGGGTCACCTTTTCTTGCGCTTTTCACACAACCCTAAGCTTCAAAAGCAATACGAGCATTTTATATCTTCTGTAGGATAAATTAAATGCGTGCAGAAGTATGCTTAAACAATTTCACGTATCTCCTCTTGTCAAGAAGACGTGGTTCACCTACCTGCTTGACATTGTAGCCAGACTTTGCACTGGTTTCTATGAACATAACATTGAGCTCTTTTGCCTTCCTCTCACCCTCCTCTGTCGTCACTTGCCTGCAAGTGAAATATCGAATGCACATTAAAAGAAATCTCATCAGAGAAAAATGCTCCCCTAGTAAGTGCATTTACACTTTTCAAGCAATTACACTTTCATGAGCCTCACCAAACTTTTCTGTGATTAAGCATGGAACTTAAGAAAAGAACACCTAAAGTACATGAAATCACAATGAAACTACCAAGTGCATGCAATGTAGGGCATTTCAGACAGCAGACGCACATCATGATTAATCAGGAGATCATGAGCTAACTAGGTGACAGATGACTCCCATCATTACATAGCTTAGTGACAACCCGGGAACTAAAATAAAAGCAAAGCTACAGCATGTATTCCATGTATTCTAGCATATAAAGCCATGTGTTACATAGAAATAATGTACTCCCACACAAGGCATCCACTAATGTCTGGTAGGCCTCATAGGGACATGGGAAAGATGCAAGACTTACATATGCAAGATGTATTATTGTATGTGAGAAATTTAAAAAATAATTGACATACAAAAACGACTGTGAGCTGACAGCGTTTTCTTTGTGCATTATGACTAGTTTATAAAAATGAGGTCCTCCATTTCTCATACGTGTTCTCTTGCTGACAATTCTTCACATCAATGCAAAATGGACCCAAAAACTTGAGTTTTGGAACTTTCTCCACAGACGCTCTATTCCTCCAAGAATAGTGACTAAGTACCAAATTTTTTATCCTTCAATTAAAAAAAAAAAAAGAAACAAAAGGATCTATTATTAAATTTCTTACGTTCTCGCATACTGTGCACCATGTAACGCAAGCCCTAACGCATACTTACCTCTTGTCAGAGAGGTCAGTCTTGTTGCCAACAAGCATGATTATGACATCATTCCCCCTTTCCGTTCGCACATCATCTATCCACTTGGATGTTTGATGAAATGAGTTGGCATCTAAAACAGGATATAAATGTTACTGACTGTTAATAAATGGTTCATTTAAACCCAACAAGCCTAGAATTTTTGGCAACTGCACTCAATGTGAACATCGAAAAGAGCGCATGAGAACAAATGAAGCATCAAGATGCACGCTGGTCATATTACTGGATGGATATAAGACGTACTCTTCATGCATCACAACAAACCGAACAGCAATTTCCACACGAAAATTCTTTGTTTAGATGAATTGCTTCTACGCTACTGTTACGGTTGTAGTGCTAGAGCAATCAGGAAGTTGTAGAAACTGGTTGCAAATGGCATAGTATACTCCCATATGTAGTGCCTGTGGCAATACACATGCACAGAGCTGAAGCCATTGATTGACTAATCAATCAATCAATCAATAAAATCAAACAAGCTTGGCTTGGGCACAAGGCATAAATGGCATAACAAGTATTGAGCCCACTATTTCTAAGCTCTCTATTGTTGCAATTCTACTCAACTGAAAGCAAATGGTAATCCCTCTGTGCCACCTCCATAAAATATCAAAAGGCGACTTCCCCCACAAAAACTCGGATCTCAGACAAACAGCACCCAGAATTTTTGCAGTTTACCGTGCATAGATTCAAAGACTGTCACTAAGTAATTAAGCTTTAAGCTTTACTGGGATAGTAAGCTGCTACAGTGTTAACAAAGCTGGAAAAATGCTACTATGTACATTCATTTGTCGGTTTATTACAGCTAATTGTTTTACGCAACCATAGGAGAGCGCTGAAATGACATGTCAAATATACCCATTAGTTTATACAAGATGAACTTAAACACACAACATGGTCAGCCCTTGCACTGTTTGAAGGTCTCCTTGCGCACAAGAATCTAAATCTTTACAAAACAACGCTTGCAAGTGTTGCAAATGACGTAGAGGATCCCTTCGTGTTGATTTGGGAAAAACCCTTAATGGTACTAAAACATTTACCGTAAAAACCGGACTATAGGTCGAACCGGAATATAGGTCGACCCCCCAACTAACCAATTCGAGAAATGAAAAAAAAAAAAAAAAGTTTTCAAAAGGCAAAAGTACCCAAAGACGCCCTTACCTTAAACAAATGCGACTCAGCCGGTTGCACAATGGTGACAGTATTTATTTAAATGCTGCTCCGTGCCGTGATGACAAGGTGCTGACAAATACGCGGGTCGATGGTCGCATGATACGAAGCCCACGGCAACCAGCCAGGTTGCCGTGGGCTTCCGCGTACTCAATCGCCTTTTTCTTGAAGGCGACGGTGAATTGCCAGCGGGTTCTGCTCATTTCGAAACAAAATGTGAAAATCAGCCTGAATGCGATGGCGAAGGCGGCTGTTTACTTCATCTGCCCATTGTTGCAAGACTTCCCTAGTTTTTCCACCAATGTCCGGTATATAAGACGAGGGTCGACTTTTCGCAATGGTTTTTTGAAAAAAAGTTCGACCTATATTCCGGCTTTTACGGTATATCCAAGAGAAAATCAAGAGCAGAACATTGCGACAACTCACTGGTTATGTCATAAACAACTACAGCAACTGTAGAATCCCTGATATAACTTGGAATGAGGCTCCTAAATCGCTCTTGACCTGCTGTGTCCCACAGCTGTAGACGGACCTGCAAGACAAGTATGCACCATGAAAGGAACAAACTAGATTTACCAATACCCTTTGCAGAGGTACTCTATGTTGCTTCTGTAACTAAACTATTGCAAGAATAAAGATAGTGATGACAAGTTTGTTTTCTGCATACTTGACAGACATGTTGTCCAACAAGTTAATGCAAAATGAGATCCATGCTAGCAATAAACCATTAATATGTTCAAGAATTAGCCTCCCTCTGTTTTGTAACCTGTTCACTACATGTGAGAAAATGGTTGAAGGATGGGGTACCGTAAAAGAAGAAAAAAGAAAAATAACATAAAGTACAACACTAAATGTATCCTTCAAACGCTCTTGAATTAGACTACGATGGACTTGTGTAAACTTGACATTGGTTGATGTGGCCTTAGTTTCAATTGGACTCTGCTCAGGGGCACTGGGTCAAACTGACAGATATCAATGGCACAAAATTTTTCCAGTATGAAAATAACAATAATAATCATCACAATCAGCCTCTTTTTTTTTTTTTTATGCCCACTGCAGGGAGAAGGCGTCTCAGAGCTATCTCCAATTACCTCTGTCTTGCGCTAGCTGATTCCAACTAGCGCCTGCAAGTTTCCCAATTTCATCACCGCACCTCATTTCCTGCTGTCCTCGACTGCGCTTCCCTTCCCTTGGCCCCCATTCAGTAACTAACGTCCACTAGTTATCTTCCCTATGCATTACATGGCCTGCGCAGCTCCATTTTTTTCTCTGAATGTCAATGAGAATATTGGTTATCCCCGTTTGCTCTCTAATCCACACCGCTCTCTTCCTGTCTCTTAACGTTATGTCAAAAAATTTTCGTTCCATCGCCCTCTTTGCGCGGTCCTCAACTTGTTTTCGAGCTTCTTTGTTAGCCTCCCAGTTTCTGCCACATATATCAGCACTGGTAGAATGCAGTGATTGCACACTTTTATTTTCAACGACGGTGGTAAGCTCCCAGTCAGGATTTGGTAATGCCTGCCATACACCAGCCCATTTTCAGTCTTCTGTCAATTTCCTTCTTGTATTATAAAAAAAATTCCCTCTATGAGTAATTTCCCTCTGTGAGTCACTGGCTTAGATGAACTTTCTAATGCAAAGACTAGAGGCTGCGTGGCGATCATAAATTCTTGTTCCCTTGCCAGTGTTGCTGAACAGTACGCAAATATGTGATTAAGTGAAAATGCAGAATTCTCTAGCAAAGTTAGCAGATAAATTATGCATGATTTTAACTATTCATTTCAAAGGCATATTGCAGCCCCTTTTTATCAGCATGACATATACACTCTAGAAGCCGACTTTCAATGATACAGTAGTCCACAGGGTTGAAGGTAACCAGCATGGTACTTCTAAGTCAGCATTTGATGATTTACTAAAAATGGTAAATATGGTAAATTCCTTTACTCTTTCAAACCTTTCTACGGTGTAGAAGTAACAGTTTCAGTAGTTTTATTTGTTGAGGATTACCTAACACACATCAGCAGAAGCAAATAAAAATTAAAAAAGGTCATCACAATCTAGGTGTGCAATTTCTTTCACCTTGACATGTGAGCAAGTTAACAAATACAAGATATTGAAGGAATTTTTCACCAAATGAAAATATGCGGCAGCAAACTTACTGTGCGGTCTTCTAGGTACATGGTCTTGGACAAAAAGTCTATGCCTATTGTGGCCTGTGAGAAGAATGGCGAGAACGCTGTGATTACAACCAAAACAAACTGCTGCACAATGCGTACATAGGAACGACTACAAGTTTTTCATCTGCAAATAATGAGGCATATTTTTGCAGTCATGCTACACAAAATGCATCTCAGGCAGGCAAATGGTATGACAAACCAAACTGAACATTCACTTCGTTACACAAAAGTTGGCAACAGTGAAGTTCATTGTGATAGCTACATCACAGTTAGGAAAGACAAAGTTATTGTTGCAGCAAGTAGCTCCGTAACTCTATCACCAAGATTTAATTTGCAAAAACTAGTAACGAGTAGTAATGAAGAATTTAGAGGTCTGTTCCTTGCCACCTTCAGCATGACAAAAAAAGATGGACCAAGATGGGGTTTGCACAAATTCTAGCACTAGCTAGTGTATTCCAACAACCACTGTGCACCCGTTCTACAGAAATAGTAATGAAGACTGCTTCCTGAAATCAAAAACACTGTAAAGCCACAAAGCACTAAATAAATCATGCAAAGTGCATAAGCTTTATGGAGCTTATAAGCAGATATGCCAAAGTGATAAAAGAACTATAGAAAAAGTGCATACATGAGCATGTTTGTATTTAGATATTCCGGACGCACCTTCAGGCAATCGATAATATAACACAAAAAGGCTTCTGTGTCCACATTCAGGCCTTATACAAATGAAGTTTGCGCAATAGCTTATAAACTGAAAATACGATTTAGCTATCATATGACTCATTTACTTGGAGTGATTCATTTGAGTAGCATTCTTCCATTAACCATGTTAAGCAGGACAACACAAATTTATAATAAAAAAGCAGACTGCCGGATGGCATTGTGGGGAGGAAAGGTCAGTCACAAGCAGAACACAACTGTATGCCACTGCAAACGCCTGTGCCTCACTCACTCTTCGTGCTACTTTTTTTTTTTTTTTTTGCAGCACATATGCAACACAGTAAAGAAAGCCATTTGAGGAACTTGCACCACTTAGCATTGCAAATACATTTGTGTGATTTTTACTGTTAATGTATGACAGCATGGCACAGCTATCATTCTAGTTGTATAGGCTGCTGCTAAATGTAATTTCTCAAGTTTAAACAGTGCTTGGAGCAGCGACGTTTAGAATGCTACTTAACGTCACACCCCTGGTCACGTTTCACATATTCTCCAAGGGCTTATTTGACTTAAGTTGTATGCAATTACTTCAGGTGACAGGAGCTTTGTCAAAGCAAACTAGTTAGAAAACATGCGATGCTACTTTTGGTGTTGTACATTTCATGCAACAAAAGACCACTTCAAAATCAAAAGAGTGTTGAAAAGAAAAGGCCATTCATAACAGGCTTATCACAGAAATACTGACATAAGCAGTGACCAACTTTCGTCAACTGAGCTTTCAGCCTAGCCCATAAAATCAGCATAAACACAGATGCAGTGTAGGGAAATAGGACACACCTGGTATGTGTTATCAAAGCTGTCATACATGAAACGTGTAATGAGGGAAGTTTTCCCAACTGAAAGAAAAGAGAAACATTTTCACTATATTGCAACAGGTTTTATGCTTTGAATAAGTGCACCAAAAGAAGTAGCATCAAAGCACCTGACAGACGTTATGTACTAGTTTCAAGCACACAGAACATTGACTTCCGTACTACAAGACTTCATAGACTTCCAAAAGACTCATCAAAGTTTTGAGCTAGCATTGTTTTCCATATTCAAACTGAGTTAGACAATACATTATGATGACAACTCCACTCTCTGAGAGTGATGAACTCTCACACATATACAGAGTGATCCCCTGTTAAAGGAAACACTTGCAGAGCATGTCCGGATTTTCCTCTCTCGCAAGACTAATATCACCCAGGTTCGCAGCAGATAACTTGCGGTTGGTAGCTCTTATTCCTTTCTACACACCTGTGTAGTGCTTTGACACTGCTTCCGCAGCCACTTGCAGCTAGGGCGGTAGCAAAGTGAGAGCCGCACATTTGAGTGCTAACTTGAACAGTGGACCGCACTGTAAGTACTAAGTATGATGCACATGCGTACTGAATGCAAACATGTTCACAGTGAACCATCAGTAAAATGTTCTTTTCTATACGGTCTGAAAACATCAGTGAGGAAGCTGTAACGGGCAAGGTTTCTCCTGATATGGTCCAACAACTTACTCTGACCTTTCTTATAATCAGCGCTGCCACATCCAGGCGCAACATTTTCAATGTGACAAGCACCATAAAAGAGATAAGCACAATAATGATAAGACTATGTCCTCAATGAGCAAATTGCTTTCAAAAATATGTAAGAACGCAGGGGCATCGAAAAAAAAAAAAAAAAGAAGACCGCAATGACATGCGTTTGCTCGAACACATTAGCTTGAGGCTCGGGGAACCATTCTTGCTCATCGCCCTTTAACAAAATCGCCGTAATACCTAATGTCAATTCAACATCATGCACCTTATGTGTTCGTTGGTGATGTGTCATGAGCAGCCTGGCGGGGGTGAAGTGGCGTCCTATTTGTCATCTACGGTGTGAAGATGTCTACTGCGTAATTAATAATGCGGCTTCACGCTGCTACGTACAAACTGCGAATGTTAACGGAAACCGAAACCAGCAGTGCACAGCGGCAACTTAAAATGGCCTGGGCCGGCGACTTCCGCATCGACGGCTTGTCGACAACGTAACCAGCTGACAGCGTATTAACCATGCGCCCAAATCGCCTTCACGCGGGAGCGCGCAACGGACCTGGAACCGCGGACACGCACTCCATTCACACGATCGGAAAGAAGAAAACAAAACTAGGTTGGTCGCTTTCGTCCGCGCACCTTTCTCGCTAGTGCGTTTTTGTTCTAACCATTCTTGTTCCCCTCTCTCTATACCCGTACAGCCAGCTAGCTGGCGAGGTCACTTACCCCCACGCTTCTTTTCTTATACGGCGGCCAACCGGCTACAGCTACCAGCGGACGCTACGAAAGTAAAATCTACCGCGGCCGTCGTCTGCAGTTTCCCAAAACGCTACCGTCACTACGTTAACTACTTGCCTTTGCAGCTTCTCTACGCACAGGATTTTTGTTTTGTGAAGGCCCTCCGCAAAAGGGTAAAGCAACAGTTATAACTTGCATATGCGGACGCGTGCTCTAGATGCGGTCGCACCTGTTCTACAGGCGCGCGGCTTCATGGAGCGAAAAAATAAAAAAAGTGAAACATTTCAGTAGTGACCGCATTCCAGTCGGCCACCGGACAGCGGCCTGGACAGACAGAGGCTAGGCTAATTCACGCGAAACGCGACGTCATCATTTCCATCGAATTTTGCTCAAGCATCGCGCTCGAGCCGGCGGGCCGATCGGTAAAAACAGTTCGAAACAGAACGCGGAGGCGTGGACCCTTCACCACCGCTACAGACACAAATTTTGATACTCGGTTCACATTTTACTGCGCGCTATACAGACGTCGTAACGTGCCTAGGGCAAAAAATATAGGCCGCTTCCAATACACAAACTTGGTTTTAAACTTCAGGAGCGTCAAGGGAGGGATTCCTCAAAGTGACAGTATAGGCCTAGCCCTGCGTACTGCAACGGGACCCTGTTCGCGACCAAACGAAACAACCGATGCTCGAGCGAAACGCTTTTCGCTTTCTGGGCTGCGGCACTCGAAGCAAGAGCCCGCGGCGCCGTATTAAAACGAAGCAAGATCAAACTGGGCGCCCATAAGATGCGCAATTCTAGAGGCGATTGCGGAACCGCGCGTCACGCCCGCACCACCACAGACCGGCCTACGTGGAAGGGGCAGGAGAAGTTCGACTCACCGCTCTGTTCTCCCAGGAACACAAGCTTGAACTTTCGCAGAGGGTTGCCGAAATCACCCGAACTGGACATGACGACTCCTTCGCCCCAAGAAAAAAATCACACACACCGGCGAACACGCGCACAAGGTATCCTGGGGACACGAGCCCCCGGACAGATATTTTTTTGGCCCGTCGAATACCGAAAACCAGTGGCAGACGCTGCGCAACTTTTTTCGTCTCTTCTTTTCTGGGCGTCTGCCGTCGAGGTTTCCTCAACGCCTACTCTCGCACGCAGATCGATTTGACTAGTGCCGCCATCTGTGGAGAAGCCGGAGCTTGTTTACCGACAGCGATTTATGTTTGCACCGACGTGTGTGTTGGAAAGTGTGCGCACTTTATTCTATGGGCGCGCATACATCCAATGAAAGAATCTGCGATTGCCTGCCTCGTTTTTTACGGTGGCTAGCACAACTGGATGAGTCTCGGTAGATGTTCTAGTACACTCTAGTCTCGGCTAGCTTCGAGTACACAGAAGCTAGATGACGCAGGAGAAAGCGAAAGATGAATGCTCGCCTCGAAGTCGCAGCTCGAGCGAGGCATCCAAGTCTAAGGAGAAGAAGGACAAGTCATTTCTCACAAAGGTGAGCGCACCTTTTGTTTTTCTTGTGAGTTTGTTTAAAGCTAAAACGCCGTGTCGGTCGTTGCTTTCAGGTTGTAATCCGAAGGCTGCCGCCGACGATGACGGAAGACCAGTTCCTGGAGCAGATATCCCCTGTTCCTGAAAGTGATTACATGTACTTCGTCAAAGGAGACTTGAGGTGAGCAGCAGTTTTTTGTCATGAGCGGGAATGTAACGATCATCGTACAAGCAAAGCTCTAACATCTTTCACCTTGCGCAGTCTCGGCCCACACGCGTTCTCGAGGGCCTACATCAACTTCGTCAATCAAGATGAGATATTCATCTTCAAGGAGAAGTTCGACGATTACATTTTTGTTGATGAGAAAGGCAAGTCCCGTCGCACAATTCTGTATGATTTTGTATTTAGATACACGCGCCTCATGCGTGTAGTACAAAATTCAGTGTGACCTCGGCGAAGGTGACCACGTGTGGCTTCCGTGTTTGCAAACAGACCCGGCTATAGCATGTGTTCAGCGCAGTTGAGCACCCCAGATGCTTACCATGAACATACAGAAACAATACTGTTTATAAATACGCCATGCACTTTTTTTAGAAGCTTCATAACTTGGCCAAGACAACTTCTTCGGTCAGTTTTTCTGACAAAAACGCAGTGTGGATAGAGTTCGCATTTTGCATTCGGGCACACAAGTGCATCAGCAGCTAAATTGTTGGCCATGCTTGTAATAGCTGAGGATGTCAACATGTGTATGTGTGTCAACCGGTTTGTTTGATTTGTTCTCTCTTGGACCAGGCAATGAGTTCCCAGCCCTTGTCGAGTATGCACCCTTCCAAAAAATACCCAAGCGGAGGACTCGCAAGAAAGATCCAAAGTGTGGCACAATTGAACAAGACCCAGAGTACATCAAGTTTCTGGAAAGCCTAGAGCAACCGGAAGAAGTGACACTACCTTCAATTGATACCTACATAGAGGAGATTGAAGCTAGGGAAAAAGAAATCAAAGGTATTTTATATGTTGTGCCATACAATTGACCACCATGCTCTTTGAGGACAAATGTAACTTGTAAATGAGTAGGGCTCTGCACTTAGGATGCACCATCATGATTTGAAATCAATGTCAACAAATGTAACACTATGAGAAACGCAGGTGAATCATATTCATCTGTACTACTGTTTGTCTTCTTCCATCCTGCTTGTTCTCACTGCTATCAATGAAATATGGTTAACTAAGTGCCTGAGTTGGTACCCTTGGGTATGTTCCAATAACTTTGTGTAAGTGAAATAGTGGCATTAACTTGGAAAAGCAAGTGTACATGAAATAGTTGTAAATGAGAGGCTTTACAGTCAACTGGCAAGCTGCAGAATTCAGGAGAAGTACCTTCTGCAGAAGCAGACTGTGCCTGCTCTCCATGTTTCCTTGGTGTTTGCATAGGCATGAATAGACACCGCAGCCATTTTATTAATAGATGAACATGCTGTGATCACGTACCACATGTACGTAAATCGAGAGAAACTGTTCTTGGTGTGAAGATGGCTCACGTCGTAAACATATTTGCATGCAATAATAGCTGTAACATGAGGAACATTTCAGAAATGTTAAGGAGGTGTTATGCTGACAAAGCGCCACCGGAGGTATTTGGGGCCTTTGCATCTTGTACAAAATCGTCACCCTTCTGGGTGACGTTCACACCAGTACAAGGAAAGGAAGAATCAGCAAAGACCATTGGCTGGCACATGTGTACAAACTCCATTTGAGATTTAGTTGTTCAGACTTCCTTAGTTCGAAACTGACTGAGTAACCCTAAACATCTACATGCCAAAAAAGAACACGAAAGTGCTGTGTGTGTGAAGTGCAATCTAACAAATAAATTGATTCAATGTTTGCCTTTAATGTTTTTTCAACACCTGCAGTCTCTTGGAAGTCTTAGTACAATGCCATCTTCACTCGGGTTAGAGGACATATGCAGTGAATGTTAATAGTGATTGACTACACATTGGTGATAAATAAATGTGATTAATGCATTGTATAAACAATAAGTTTTGCTATGCATTTCTTTCTCCATAGCTAACAATGGCTGCCTCAAGGTGGTGACCCCTCTAATTGAATATTTGCAGCAGAGGAAGCTGGAAAAGCTGGTAGGTCCTCGTTTTGAGTACTTGACTACTGTGATGGTTACAACTGCTAAGACAAAAGAATGGTCGGTTCAGAGCTTGCCTTTGTTTTTTTTTTTTAGAACGAAGCTTTTAAGGGGAGTTCTGCAATAGTGCTCGTGTGGCAACAGCCAGCAAGTCAATATTAAATGTAAATGCAGCACAACATGTGCTGGAGCCCTGAATTTACTTTGAAATATAATGGTCAATGATTATAAAATAAAAGTTACCGTGCATAAATCTCATTCCAATACACAACTTACATGCGTGTTCTATTTAACCAGTAATCCGTAATTATTTTTTCTGACGTTGTGCTATACCAGCTCCACGTTGGAGGTCAGCTAGGAGTTTGTACGGCTGCAGCAGTGAAAGCTGACATTGGTGCTGCAATGTAGCCTCCATTGAGATGGTCATTTAAGAACAGCCAGCCTTGACCACGTTGCGTTCGAAACAGTAAGCAGATTATAATAGTTTTGTTCACTCAAGTTGAACTTGATGTCATGTGATGCTGCCACTAGCACAGCTGCTCATGTTTACATCTTTAGTAACCCGGCGCTTTTTAAATTGTATTATATGCACACAGGCTAAAAAACTTGTGAGGTCCCACTTGCTCTTGATAACAAAGGAAACGACAACACAGTAGTGTAAATATACAAAAAAGTGATTTATTGCTCCTTTTATTCAACAATGGCAGCTGGCTGAAATACATACTAGGAATAGTTCCTCGATGGAGACACGCTGAGGAATTGAGGAGGCTCAACTTGCCACGGGCATAGATACTAAGGGAAGAGTGTTCGCTTGTGTTGGGGGGGCACCGAGATCCAAGTCATTTGTGGGTGTGGTCCTACGAATGAATGCACGCCCAAGTGATCGTGCTTGCCAGTGCTTTGCTCCGAATCCAGACAAAAAGCCTTCTATAAGGCAGTTCTGTGGAGGAGTGTGCCAATGTCCCACCACTAAAGAGGAGGAAGCAGGTTCCTCTTGTGCCCGAGTTATCCAAGCCATCAGGTGACGCTTACATCGGAACACTCGCACCATGTGTTGCCACAGCTGTGCAACTGAGACTCCCACCAATACGTGGGTGTCATGCAGGAAAGACCTCAGGGGACGTGAGAGAGTCGAACACATCCACAGACTCGTAGTATTTATCCAGTTGCTGCTCGGGAATGACAGTGCAGAATGTGCCAGTGTAAAATAAACTTACAGCGGACCGCTGTGTTTTAGTTTCTTACAGTCAAACTTTGTGCACTCATCAGCAGTATAGTGTCACAGGAGCAGGAGAGCTACTACACACACAGAATTGGTGCTGGTAATAGGAAGCAATGTAAAATTTCAGAGACAGTGGCATAGACAATGGT
This sequence comes from Dermacentor silvarum, assembly GCF_013339745.2. NCBI lineage: Eukaryota > Metazoa > Arthropoda > Arachnida > Ixodida > Ixodidae > Dermacentor > Dermacentor silvarum. Next base: position 175,595,254 of record NC_051155.1, read on the forward strand.
AGAAAATGTGCATTGATGTGTCTCCATCTTTTTCACCAACCATGCTATCAAGCTGACACATTCCTACCACCACTTCCGTGCACATGTCAGTGCGTTGTACAAAAACCACTTAACAGAAAAAGCTTGAAACTGAAAAGGCCTGGAATGCATTTCAGGAATTCTGCATTGTGCTCTTGGATTAGCAGTGATGGTTCTGTTATCGCAAGCAGTAAAAAAGGAAACTGGTGTTTTGATGTTGATACTGCTTTAAAGCTTCCAACACGAGCAAGGGGTATCTGCACGTTTTATTGTGGCATGAGATTGCAAGGAACACAATGGGCAACACGCAGTTTCACTTTGCAGCTACCTTATAGATCTTGAGAGATGCAGTCTATATTCCTGTCACAGCGTCACATATTTTTAAGGACTGTGTGACACTGAGGCATGTGTCAGCTATGAGGTGCCTATAGAACCTATTAGAATCATCTACAGAACCCGTTTGGCAAACCTCAGCAACCAGTGCAAAGATTTTTTCATGAATAGAAAAAGAAGGCAATGGTGGGAAAAAAGGACGGGTGCTTTCAACCGCACCTGCTTTTTTGGCTGTGTTTCATAACGGCGGCCCAGAAATTGCGCGAGGAGCGTCGGGAGGAGCGCAAGAGGCGGGAGGTGGAGAAGAAACGTTTGCGAGATGAGGAAAAGAGGAGGCGGAAGGTGGACCGCGACCGTGCAACGAAGGAGCCAAGCATACACCGAGAGTCATCTTCAGCCCGCTATGATGATGACCTTGCCCAATTTGATGATGCTGAGCCTGCACCAACTAAGCCTCCGGTGGTCAAGGTGAGCGAAATTGTCGTAATAGTAGCCTTATTGTCGCAGCTGGTTGCTGTATGAAGCTTTTCAATTTTATTTTCAGAGCTCCTTGCATCCTTATTGTTTTGCTCTATCTAGCTCAGTAATTTAAGGGGTCAGCACAGAGGCTTTCTCCTTTGTGGTGTTGTCCGCTTGAGGTCTTTGCAATTATCAACCTCTCCCATATTCTAGTCCAATAGGGGATATATTTTGTTGCACTAAATAGAAGATTCCCTGCATGACATGTTGCACTAATGTTGTCATGCCATTTCTTCCAGCTGGCATGCAGCCATTTTCACTATGGTATTGATTGGACTAAAGCTAGCTTTTGACATTTGGATATCCCATATTTTGTGCCTTTCTCTTGGTCATCAGAAATACGCCATGCTCATTTTGCTACTGTAAACTTTGCTAGGAATCGGTTTCAATTTAGTACAGCTTGCATTTGAATTGGAGCAGCTTAGGGGTTGGTGATTTCACAGTGAGAAATCTCTGAGAAATTATTTGCTGCTGTATTGTGGTTTGCTCTTAGTGTAGCTTTAAACATATCTTTATTGAATCTGATCGCTAGCTTCTCACATGTGTGAGAGAGCTCCAAATTTCAGTCCGCTTGTATCATTACCAGCATCATTCCATCATATGCAGACCTTGTTCCACACTTAATAAGCACTTCATTTCTTTTCCAGTTTACAACTTCATTCCTAGGTTGTTGAGAATATTAATTTCAAGTTGCTGGGTAAAACCTTGACACAAACATTAGCAGAAGGATTGCTGCTCTGAGAAGCAGCTCACAATGTTCAACCTGTGCATTGGCCATTGTTCAGTGGGGTGTTGAGCCTCATTTGGTTGAAACCTTTGAGTTTTGTTGGCAGCTTTAAAATGTTACCCTACGATTGTCGCCTACGAGAATTGCAGTGTAAACCGCTTATAACTCACCGCTGACCGCTTATAAGTCGCCACTTATAACTGACCGCTTATAAGTCGCCGGAGTCGCGAATATCTGCACTATAAGCGGTACTGCACTATAACCAAAGCAACAATTTTCAAGGCCCACACATATGCAAAACATGTGCACCGAGCCGCCACGCGTATACGACAGTCGAGGAATGCGGCTAGAACGTTTGCATTCAATTTACAGTCGAATCTCGTTAATTTGAACCAAATCACGTGGCAGCGCCTCCGACCAGCATCGCTCTGGCACCGCCATAGAGTAAAAGCTTAGGAGAGACCCCTCAATGTCGCGCGCAAGCAAAACAAAAAAAAAAAGAAAGAAAGAAAACGCGGCGGAAATTTCACCCTCTCTCAAATGGCAAGGTCGCCGATTCTGCGTTGTGCCGGAACATGCGTGTACGTGCCGACGTCTTGGCCACGCTACCGTAGCCACGCGTAGAAAATGGCAGTGAACCCTTCTTTCTCCTTTATGCTTCCTCTACTTTCTAGTCACGTGTTGACCTTGCACGCTGCGGCTACGGCGCAGAGAGAAGCAGCGGCGCTGTCCCAGGCTGGCCAACGAAACTGCCCACGCCGGCAAACGCCCGTTTCCTGATAACGGCAGAAAACGAAACTTCGTTGAGCTGGCGCCGGGCCGGCTGGAGCGGCAGCGCCTGCACAGCGGCGGGCGCACACGGTGACAGTCGAAAGTGAGGGAGCTGCGAGGGAGGGCGAGAGGAGCCACCGAAGCGGCGGAGTTGCCGTGGCGAAATCCGCTTCCCTGCCGCCCTCCTCCCTCACATTCCACAGTCACCGCTGTGCGCCCTTCGCCGTGCCGTGCCAGCGCCGCCTGCTCCCTGAAGTTTCGTATACTGCCGTTATCGTGAAGCGAGCGTTGGCCGGCGTTGGCAGTTTCGTGGTCCTCGCTCGCTATGCGCGCCGTGATATTTCACGACTCACACTCAAAATTCTGGTTTCAGCCTCACTGGCTGTTCGTTCGCACCACGTGCCCTTCTCCTCCACTTCGTCTCTCTTTCTTCCTCGAGTACTCCTTGGGGCGCCCGTTTGAGGGAGCATTCGCCATCTCCGCTGACTTCCGTACTCCCAGGCAGCCGCACTGTAACCGGTATTTCGTTTCCCGTAACTGCACTATAAGCAATACGTGTATACATGGAGTGCCATGGAAAAATTAACGGGAGTCTGAAAAAACCGCACTATATCTGGTCCTGCACTATAAGCGGTTACGTTATAAGTGGTCTATACTGTATTATGAAGGGCACAATATAATTGAGGTGCACGTATTTGCACGTGATGTACAAACTGCACATTTACCCTGGCCTGCCCAAATCTCTTCCATGTGAACTGCACTGTATTGGAGCTGCAAAATTTGGCACTGTTAGCTGCCCTACCTCTTTCTTTCAATGTTTACCCTCGCCCCAGCCCATGCTTTGCTTCTTTGTGGACCCTTCACGTGCTGTTTGCACATTGTGCATGCCAAGATTGTTCACCAACGCAGTCACTGATTCTGAACGTGCTGCGCTGTTATCCCTAACATCGCCACGCTCCAATAAACAGCTTATTTACAACATCAACTGCTCGCACACCAAAGCCTGTGGTATGCAGCACAGTGTTGCTTTGCAGTGGCTGACATCTCAGTGCGGAGTAGTGGGCAATGTACACGTGGACTGCACTGCTGGTTCAGGGCACAACTCTACAGAGCTACTCCCAATACCTTTCTCTAGGAGTTGCGCATTAGCTCTTGTGCTGCGTGGTGTGTGCTGTCTTGACTGATTCAAAACGGCAGTATGGACCTATTTGCACTTACGATACTATGTGCGAGTTTCACGTACCATGTGGCCTTAACAGGCGCGATCGGGCATACCTGCACTGTATTCGCTAAATGTTGCAAATACTAATATATTTAAAATCAAATGGATAAGGTCATCACTGTGCCATACATGCAACATACAGGAAGACATAGCCCGCTTAATCTGCACTTGCAGGTTATTTAGTCTAGAAAAAAGAGCCTTAATGTCCGCTCTGAACATTCATGAAAAACATTCATCTCTTGAGCTAAGACATGTTCTTGGTCCAGGGACTAACGCTACCTGTGCATCTCACACCCCAAAGGCACTTTTATACTTCCTCAGAGGTCTCATTGATCATACCAGTTCATCAAGCTCTTGTTTGGCTTTGGCAAGCCCGCTTTTGTTATTATATTCTAATAAACATTATTATTATTAAGATAATTTAGTTGTGATGTGTTTTGTGTATGTTGCATATCAGCGATGTGCACTGTGCATATCATTTCACATTTCATCATACCCATCTGGAGTAGCATGCTAAGCTTGTCAGCGGGTAAACCTCTCTCTCTCACTAATCCTGAAGTTGGGGTTTCCTTGTGTATATTAGAGCACGACTGTTTGGCAACCCCTGGCCTATGTTATCACAGGTATGTGCTCCACACACTACACTTGTTTGGTGAAAATATCCATTCCTGTTTAGGAATGCTTTAACAAGCAACCTCGTTGGCAAGTGAGGCTTGAAGCTTGGAATGCTGGTCTAATGTCACTGTTGTCCTTCAATTTACATGCTGCAATTACTAGCCACAATAGTGACACTGTCTCATTTACAATTTACATTTCATTACATTTTTTTAAGCAAATGAACAAGAGGAATGGCATAATTGTGAGCCACAAAAGAAGAGTGGAGACAAGAAGAAAAGGCACCATTTTTGTCTATGGTGTAAACTGTGCTGTATAAACCCTTCAGATAATCCCTCGATCGAGAGACCTTGCATGCATGGCGTATGTACTGCTAGTAGCCATAATGGCGCCTTCTCAGAGCCCTTTATTCTTTTAGATTACAAAGCCTCTGCCAGAAATGCCATGCTATCACCACTATGAAAGCATGCTAGGTATATTTCATGAAACCAAACGCACTGGTTCAATATGTCTGTTTCGTGGAGATTTTTGAGACAGCACAGAGTGTGGCTTTGAATTTAGTGAGAAAGAAAAAGAAGAACGACTTGTCCTCAAAGATGGTCATATTCTGGGTGATGCAAATTCACTCTTTGCTGTCCAGCATTTACATTGGGCTTAAGACTCCCATTTTATTGGAAAATACATAATTGAATAATCAACTTATCATTCCACAGCACAAGCATGGTTTCGGAGATCATTGATCACTGTGGCCTACCAATCTGGCTTTTACTGCCTTGATCCAGATTAACATTCCCATGTTCTGGCTTTTGGAAACAGCCATGCATGCAGCTTAAAAGATGAGGTGGACGACATCTTAGAAGCATGCATTGATTTATTTTTGCCACCAACAGTTTCTTCGTCGGGGGGACAACAATTGTCATTCATTTTGACTTGGACACGCGCCAGGAGCTAGTGAGACGGCAAATGTTAACGGCAGCAGAAATGCTTACTTTTGACTGATGCGCGATCGCAGTCTTCTGCCAAATCATCACGACGACAGCAGGGCCCAGCCAGCTCCGAGTTGCGCCGTGGTCCGCCAGTTCAACCAGTCGACAGCACTGAGTCCCGCAATCACTCAGCGACAGTTGGTCATGACCGATCACATCGGGAAGTGAGGCAATAACATTTGTTGAAACAGTGATCGGGATTCCCATTTAGTAGGAGAAATAGAAAAGGATGCATGGCTCTTACATTTATTGGGGCAGCTTGGGAAGTGAAGAAATTGCGAAATGCTAGGGCAGTTTTATAGGGTGAAGCGAGCCATTTCTTTCCTTGCATTGCGTCCACATTATATATTACACATATTATAGATTAAATTGTACCACCACATTTTGTATTACGTCCACAAGGTAGTCTAACCAAGGCAAATGAAAGAAATTAGAGACAAGCAAGGCAAACAAGACAGAGCAAATGCAAATAGGCAGCTGAGATTTAAATTGCTCAAGTTGTAATTCAGAGAAATAAGTAGAGTTGGTTAGGTCACGAAGGTTGTGCTGCTTAGCCCAAGGCTGCTGCTCCTATCAGGTTGTGACCGTCATGGCTAGGAATCAAACTGGAGACTTTGTTTGTTTGTTCACTTGTTTGTGGCACACCATGAACAAACAAGCAAGGTCGCAGGTTCAGTTCCTAACTGGGGCAACTGCACTGGCCAGAAAGAACTGGTGTACTTTATAATTTAATTTCAAACAAAACTTAGTTGCCAGAGAAAGCGCAGTGTTCTCACCAGGCCACACTGGTGTCTATATTGCTGCCTGCAATCAGTACGTACAAGTAGAAGCCTGAGAATTTGAAGTGGTGACGAGCCATTGAGCTCATGTCCTTTTCACCTATACCGCTGCCATGTCAGATTGCCTCGGCAAAGCACACTGCTGCAACCGTGCCTACTGTGCATACAAAGATAGCATGTACATTATTTCAGGTGTTATTGTCTGGCTGAAGGAGTGGTAATGTGTTCTAGACACTCAAGTGTATAGCACACACATGTAGACAGTTATTACTTCTTTTAAATTGTGTTTTCGAATAAGGCAGCGTTCAATATGTAAAGCAAATGATCAAGAAAAGAGAAACAGAAAGGTCCTGGCATCTGTCATGCCGAAAGATGAAGACATTAGATAACATTTTGCTAAGTGTCTGTTGCTATTGAGACACTTGAGGAGCATTTTATACTTACACACAGGCTGGATATGGGTTTTTGAGTTAATTTTCGTAATCACCTCTTGAAAGCTCATTTTTGAACCTTACCCAGCTTTTTGCATCTGCTCTGATTCTTTCTGCACTTTGAAAAGCATGCCATATTGGTGATAGGCAAGCCATTCTTGCACAACTTTCACAGACCTTTATACCAAGCTGCCTCATTTTCCTTTTCTTTTTCTCTTAACAGAGAAAGGTTTCGTCTTTCTCACTGCGAACGTGGAAGTGCATGACTTCCTTATTAAAGCAGCAGTCTTTTCATCAATTTGCATATAATTTGTTGTATTTTTAAAGTGAACTTGGTCAAATGAAATCAGATTTTTTTAAGTGAGGGCTTAAATTCTACTTACCAGTGAAAAATAAAAGGTTTTGATCAAGGTTCATCAATTTTTTTTAAGTATTGTAAAAAACGAACATTTATGATTGGTGCTCATAGTACTTTAGTTCAACTGCAGAAACCTTGAAATTGCACATCAAGTCTGCTGGACTGTGTAATACAAAATATTGGCATTCAATTTAAGTTGCTTTGTTGCTGAACTTAATTACCCCAGTTGCACGAGTGCCTGCAGCAGTCCTGTGTATGAAACACTGTTTTATTGAATAGGGCTAACATCTCAGTTTACAGCGAAGCTGTATATGGCTAGGTTCTGGCGGATCGCATCCGCGGACGAAACGAGGCGTAGAACAACAATTTTCGGTGGCGAAAACTCGCGTCTCGGTTCACTTCGTATATACCAAAATTGGCATGGAAGGGTACGAATGTATGACTAACATGACTAATAGGTCACAACATCAGTAACATACATGCTCGTCAGTTACGTCAGGATTAACAGTAATAAAATAATGTGTGGCATATACCTGCATTAAGTATGCGGATATGAGCCAGGGACAAAAAAGAAATCACGCATGGCTCATACCGGGGCCATGCATTTCAGCTTCACTGGTTTACCATCTGTGCGGGGTGCATGGGCAGTGAATTTTTCTTCACTTACATGTTATAGTGATTTTTATCTTTGTTAATATTATTATTAGTCTTAACTTTCATATCACTCTTGTCTTGAGGCTAACAGCTTTGCAATCTTTACATTTTAATATCTGGAGATTTAATTCCTGGTTTCACACTGTATACTAAAAAAAATTGGGGCCTTAATCACTTGTACGAACAAGAAGGAGCTTTCTTGAGTCCCAATCACTCAGCAAAAGCTTAATGAAGGCAATCATGCATACCACATGTACAGTAGACACCTCTTGAGACAAACATAAAAGGAGTTTGAAAATTTGTTCATATTATCTGAATTTAAACCAAAAAGAAGTGCACTTCATCTCTGGAAAACTTAAAAATCCAGATACTGTTGAGCATATACGATAATTGCACCTAACAGAAGTTGTCTTAAAGAGTCCTGCTGTATATTTAGGGAGGTAGATGTTACTTTTAGTACCTTTGCATGTGCTCTTGCCACTTTGTTCTTTGCAAAACAGCAGAATGACAATCTGTTGTCTCGCAATATCAGATTGCAACTTTTCATAAACCGCTGAGCATGGCTGAAATTTGCATGGTTGCATGTTACTTCCTTGGTTTGGATCTAAGTGCTTGCATGCATGTGACTTTGTATGTAATTTTGTATGCCATAGATTTGCTTGCCTGTGTTCACATGTGTTTAGACATGTTTGCAATTGTGTGGCTGATAAGCTGAAAATGAGGCATTGCTTTAGGTACGCACTGCTCTCACGTTATAGCTGCGTAGTTTATGGCTGATATAGCCCCTTGCTACTCTGAAGATAAAGAAGTTTGTTCTTTGTTCGCCCTGCAAAATATTTTTACCTTTACAACACAACCACCAGTGGTTGCAAATGATTTTCTATTTCTGAAAAGGAACCTGGAAGCATGGAAAATGTATTCAATTTTTCCCATACAGTTGAAACAAGGTTCTCTAGATTTGTAGAAGGTTACGCTGTGAGCGATGCACAACATTGTTAACTGCACAAAGAGGGTTCAGGACCTACAAATAATGTGACGTGTCTCTGAAGGAACTTAGAAAAAAATAAGTACAGTTGAACCTCACTATAACGAAGTTGCACCTGACACGAAAATACCTTCGTTATATCTGGTAATTATAAGCCTGGACTCTGATATCATCAAAAATAAATAATTCACGATTGGGTCTATCGAAAGAAACACAAGTATCTGTGATACCTCTGATGGCCAGCAAATCTTTTGAAGGCCTGTCAGGGGCTTGCCATGCCGTTTATGTTTGGGGTGCAAACGGTTAGCAGAGTAAAGACTTGCAGTGCTTGAACAGTGTTAAATTGACAATGCGCTTCACACTGTTGTTAATATGCAACAGTGCAATCAATATGACCACACAGGATCGGCATGTTGGCTTGCTAGCTGCGAGCCAGCCAAGCTGAGCTGCTAGCTAAAATGTGCAGGCGAGTCTAGTATTTACCATTTCAAGTTGCTTAATCTGAGTACATTTTACGTTCTCGCTCCCAGCATACATATTTTGGGCTGTGAGCAAACAGATGTTCACTTCTCTGTAATCGTTAGTTCATTGAAATAAAGCATGGCCAATAAAATTTTAGATTTACTTTGTTATGTCCAATAATTGGTTATCTCCTTGTTCGGTATATTGAGGTTACATTGTACTCAGCTTGAGTCAAAGAGTCACCACAAATCTCAGAAATGACAGCATAATGTAGCTCTTTGTGTTTATCCCAGAGAACACTTCATTTTATTTTTGCACTTGGAAAGCACAAAAAAAGCCAGAGCTGAGTGGTACTTTATTGTAGGATTTTGCGAAACTAGAAAGGCTTGGACTATTGAGAGTGAATGGCTTTTGAAGAGTGATGCATGTTGTAGCGTCATCCAGCATAAATGCATGGCATGTGCCCAAGCATGCACAGTCATCCAGGTAGCATATCATCCACATATTTTCATCTACTGCAAGTCGTTGGACCAGAAACCTGCAGGCAGGTCAGTGAGTGCTCGAAGAGCAAAGGGAGACCGCGCTGCAAAAAATGAGCATGTTCCGGCAGTCCTCAAAGTGCTCAGTGTGGTTGGCCGAGCTTCTCGAGAAAGTCCGACTTCGAACAAACGTCTCGTGCAGCCTGTGGTGAGTCTGGGATAGACCGTTGAAGCAAACTACTGAATTAGCAGTTTTTCTGCTGCATATCACAGTGTGCCTTTGACTTCCAACGATATTCACATCATTAGAGTGGCTTATTTTATTTTGTTTGTGGACCAGTGAACAAATCATGGAGGACCTTAACGGAGAAAGTGTAAGAGTGGGGTTGAAGATTAATATGGAGAAGACGAAGATAATGTTCAATAGCCTGGCTAGGGAACAAGAATTCAGGATCGCCAGTCAGCCTCTAGAGTCTGTAAAGGAGTACGTTTATCTAGGTCAATTACTCACAGGGGATCCTGATCATGAGAAAGAAATTTACAGAAGAATAACATTGGGTTGGAGTGCATATGGAAGGTATTACCAAATCCTGACTGGGAACTTACCACTGTCATTGAAAAGAAAAGTGTACAATCATTGCATTCTACTGGTGCTAACATATGGGGCAGAAATTTGGATGTTTAAAAGAAGCTCGAGAACAAGTTAAGGACGGCACAAAGAGCGATGGAACGAAAAAACGAAAAATGTTAGGTCTAACATTAAGAGATAGGAAGAGAGCGGTGTGGATCAGAGAGCAAACGGGGATAGCTGATATTCTAGTTGACATTAAGAGGAAAAAATGACGCTGGGCAGGCCATGTAATGTGCAGGATGGGTAACCGGTGGATCATTAGAGTTACAGAATGGATACCAAGAGAGGGGACGCGCGGTCGAGGACGGCAGAAAACTAGATGCGGTGATGAAGTTAGGAAATTTGCAGGCGCAAGTTGGAATCAGCTACCGCAAGACAGGGGTAATTGGAGATTGCAGGGAGAAGCCTTCGTCCTGCAGTGGACATAAATATTGGCTGATGATGATGATGATGATGACAATTTTAATTTGTGTAGCTTACAGTGAGTGGTTGTAAAGCTTTTAGCTCTACTTGGCTGAAATGTGAAAGTAAGGACAGGAATGTTCGAAGCATCATTTCTCAGTTGTGCTGCTTGAAAAGCTAATACCAATAATCTTATGGCACACAAGAACAAGATTTTGAAAGGCACAGTAATGGCTTGTAGCAAAATAGCGTGACAGTAAATCAAAGGGGTACGATACTCATAATGTGCACCCACAACGCATTGGTCCACTCAGTGATTAAATAAAATGTCGAACAGAAAGAGGGAAGTGGTCATGACTGGTGTGGCTCAGGACATGATGAAACCAAGCACTATCGCAGTTAGTAACTTGCCTGTATGAAAAAGCAGCACCATCTTGTTTGCATGGTGTCAGGCATGTATCATTGCCCTAACTTTTAAGGTGTTTAAGAGCCTACTTGAATTTTATATTCCATTACAAGGATAATTGTGCAAAAAACCCTCATTCTCACCACTCTCTCTGTTCTCAGTTATAGGGCCCATTCACACTTGCGACTAGGCGAGGTCGTGCGACCAGTCACAAGTAGTCGCAAATGGTCGCTTTTCTCGAAATGCGACCGTTTCGGGCCAGTCGCTCACTGCTCGATTTTTCAGTCGCGCGACCGCAGTCGCAGAACAGCTGAACCAATCAGATGCAAAGGAACAGGACGTCCGTATACGCAGACGCTTATTTTACGCGGCGATGACATTTCAAGCAGACGTGAACGGCATATCGTGATACATTTCGGTTTAGCGACTCGTCGGTCGCATTTGTAAGTATGAACATCGTCGGTCTTGAGTAGTTTTCTGGTCGCCAGTCGCAATTGGTCGCGCGACCTCGCCTAGTCGCAAGTGTGAATGGGCCCATAGTCATCACCGTGCACATACATATGTGTATATACTAACTTGGCAACACAGCAGTGCTTCCTAATTTCATTCTTCCTCTTGCTTGCTTGTTGTTTCCTACCTTGCCAATTTTTCTGGTGCTTGCCATTGTCTTATTCGCTGCCTTTGTTGACCCTTTCAGTGGCACTGACGTACCAGTATGTTTCCGCATTTTGTATCGCCATGCTCCTTTTGACATTCTTTTTGTTAGATAGATTTGTGAGGACTACACAAAGAGAGCATTTGCCATATCAGCATTATTTCTTCGTTTCTGCACAAACAAAATGAACCACTGTGTTTGCTTTATAATATCCAAGAAAAACAACGACGCTGGGGGTGCATCATCTCTGGAAAAACCCGACACTGAAAGGGTTAAAGAGATATTCACAACAAGGAGAAACCTCTCCACAGAGCAAATTGTGTGTCATGTTGCAAGAATTTCTCGCTTTGTGATTTGACAGTGGGACATAAAATTCCTAGCCAAGAGATGAAGGCTTTTTACACATGGAGCAAACCCTCTGCGACTGAGCTAGCAATGTTTTTTCTCACCCGCGTTGATTATGGTACCCTGACGGCTTGTGATATTCAGATTAGGTGCCTGATAATGTGAACAGTCTGGTAATGTCAACGTGCTTCTCAGCTCCATACCATTCAGAGGAACTGTGGAGGGAGTTTTGGCCTCTTCTTGTATAACACTTTTCCATCCGTGGAGGCCTCCTTCGTGTGAATAGTACTGCTTTTTACATGCTCATGGTGTGCTCACCACATGTTGTACCCTTTCTTTACTCTCTTTAGTCTTCATGCCTCTCCAGAACTGCTATGGAGTTACTGACTCCAGACAAATTACAGTTTCTAGGCTGGAAGTGCAGCCAATACGGACTTCAAGCAGCACAGAATTGGGGGCCTTCACAGCAGTGCCTTTGAAAATCTGGATGCTGTTCTGACATGTAAAACTTCAGACACTACACTACCACGCTAGCACTCTTGCCTGTTTGAATAAAGCTGTCATTATTTTTACGAGCTCTGCAACATGGTGTATGTGAACAACGTAAAGAAAAAAAAAACATACCTTAAAACACATACACACGAGAAAGAGGATAGGATGTAGGCTAATTGACAAGTTCCCTAGTTTTCTTTCGTGCTCTGCATCATTGTATTGTCAACTGCTATATAGTCAATGTCAAGTCTTTTGAACAACTTCCCATGTACTATTAATCACTGCCTTTATTTGTTTGGTCTGTTGTTGGCATGTGTAGCGGGTGTTGATGGAAGAGTTCACTATTGAATTTGTTAGTGCAGGAGCCTGTTTCTTGCATTACGAAATTGGGTCATTGATGTTGTCGAAGCAACAGAAGGACAGAATGGACTGGTTTGGCTTTCAATTGCTTTTCTAATACTGTAATACAGCCTGTTGACAGGGCCTTGCGCTCTTGCATAATCTCTATGTTGCACCTGGAGTGGTTCCGGGGGCCAGTACAGTTTGTTAGCACCTGTCTCGTGGGAGCAGCATATGCAGGAAGGCTCATGTTCATAGACTTATACATGGTTCTTGCTGCTGTGGTCATAACAGTGAATTAGCCAGAAGCGATAGCCAAGCGCATTTGTCAGTGCAACGTAGTGTATAGAAAACACGCTGATGTTTCGAGGCCTGTCTTGGTGCTGCTTAACCTACCATGAGAGCATAAGGCACCTGTGTCTTTTGGCCCCGAAATACACAGATACAGGCATAGTTTCCAAATTTAATGCTGACATGAGTAGCAGCAGCATTTTCTTAAAACAATCACAATGTGTTCTCGTTGATGTGGCCTAAGCAGTAAAATTATCGGAAATAAAAGCCAAATGCATGTATGCAAGGTACACTGCAAAAGAAAAAAAAAAAAAACGTGATTGTTTTGACGTTTGCCTAGGTGCTGAGGAACCCTGTGCGAGAGCATGAGCCACCAGCTGCGACAACGCCAAAGGACTCGGGAACAGGTGTAGTTCCGAAATCAAGTGCAGGCACGGGTGGCAGCCATTCCAAGGCCCCACCGGTGCGCAGTTCAACGGGCGGCGGCAGCAGTGCACGCAAGGACTGGGATCGACCCAAGTTGCCCAGGCCCAGCAAGGACTACCCGAGTTCCAAAGAGTACAGCAAACACAAGGCCGAACAGCCTGCATCCTCCCATAGGTTGGTGTATTTGGATATATATTCTGTAGATGACACCATCATGGTTGCCCATCTGTATTTTTGAAAGATGACGTTGACAGAGTTGCTGGTCAGTTCAGAAGTCGGGCACGAGTGCATGTGTTAGATTGCTGGTTTGAGCGATTGCACTAGAACAGTTCCTAATCAATAATGGTACTTAGAAACTTGGCGCTTGCATTTGTGGGCTTGGCTGTCTTTGTGTCTCTGGTTCATGTTTGTGCAACTGTTTAGAATAATTTGAGTTGCCCGGCATAAGCCTAGAAAATATAGTATTGCAACAGCCAAGCTTTTATGTATCAGCCTTCGAACTTTATTAAAGCTACACAGATGTTCCCCAGCTGTATCGCTTATCAGATTATTTAGCCTAACAGATTTGTCTTGAAGAGAGAGCAACAATTTGCTGCTGTTTTATAGTAGGTAACTTTTCAACTTTCAGGCAACTGATCACTGCTATACGTAAAAAGTAAGTATTTGATGTAGTTGAAGTGCAGTTCAATAATTCAGACCCGTGCTCTAGTACCATGCTTTTGTATACATAAGTGTTTAAATATTTCCAGCAGTTGGTGCTGATAAAAGTGCACACCAACAATTCAAAACTCAAAACTGTTATGAATTGCTTTTCGCAAGAACATTACAGTATAACATCAATCAAGTTTATTCAACAATTGTGCTCGACACTGCTACAGATAATTAACCACTGAAGTGCTTTGGATGAGCCCAGCTTGTCAACACAATACTGGTAATGTTTGCTTTGGATGAGCTTAGCTAGCTCGTCCACAGCAATATTCCCATGTGCGGTGGCCCTGGGCCCTTGAAGGGTCCAAACTCGCTTGCTTAATAAAGTTTTTCCATCCATCCATCCCGTTATCGAAGTGATCAGTACGAACAGAGCGCAGCCACTTAGTTTTTTGCTTTTACTGCATAGATGCCAGCACTTTGTCAGTGCTGAAACATTGCATTTTTGAAATCACACTTATTCAAACATCGCAGCATGTTTTGAGAGGAAACGAGCACCTGGTGTGAGCCCTGTGGCATAGCTCTGTGTGCCATTCTGTGGTTCATGAAATTTTACGCACTTCGTCACCTGCCTTAGCAGTGGAAGAACGGGTGAAAAACTTTCTTTGGCGCCGAACCTTGCTTCACAGAATGGTTGATTTTGATATGTAAAACATTTTTCTTGCTTCTCACTGTGTCGTTTATGGAAATGACAAATGCATATATATGGCTTAGTGAAGAGGTAAATTAGGTTTGCGTGCAGAAAGTATGAAGCAAATTGGTGGAAAACGCTTTCGAAATTTTTAGGAAAAAAGGATTCTCTCGTCCTTTCCTAGGCAGGCGTTGTGCCCCTTCTGGTGGCAGTTGCCAGCCTTGCTTCTCGCTTTCTCTTTCCTGTGTATATGTTTACAAACCAAATAATAATAATAATAATAATAATATAACAGTCGAACCTCGATATAATAAACATGAATATAACGAATTATCAGGTTAACAAAGCAAACCTAAAATGTTTCTTGCCGATATCAGTGTGTAACAAATATCAGCTGTAACTAAGGTATTTTCGTGTTGGATGTTTATTTGTTATAACCAGGTTCCAGTGTATATGTTAATTTTTTCTGTGTTAATGCACCAGACAGGCTGTTGAGTTATGAATAAAAGCAACAGCACTTCTGTAGGCTTTTTGCAGTTATGATGTTTTATGTAAATAATAAGTAATGACACTGACGACACACAAATTTTTATGGGTTGTTTTTGGGAAAGCAAATTAAGCATGCATCGAATGCACTGCGACATTTGTGGTTGCTTTGATTTATTGATGATATGGTGCCTCCTTCACAGCAGGCGCGGATCGACAGGTTCAGATGGCAGAGGCCAGGAAACAAGCACCCCGAAAGCATCGGCAACGACTCCAGCCACAGATGACGAGCGATCCGTTGTTGAAAGCTCTCGGGGTGTTACATCCACCACAAGCCTTCCGGCCGAGGGCAAGAACACTAGTTCAGAGAAGGATCGCGAGCGACCATCGGCACCCGAGGAGTCCTCGCAGTCCCGAGCTAAAGACCCGCGAGCAGAGAGGAGGATACGCAACAAGGTAGGCTTTCTTGCATAGCTGTCCAATTGGGAACAGGCTGAAGACCATTCACTTAAAGCACTGCCCATATAGACTTTTTGGTGTGGCCTTCTCTAATCAGTACCTTAGCAGGAGGAAGGAGGAGTTCATAATGAAGAGAAAAGTGGAGAGGTTGGCCGGAAGAACATGTCTCTAGCCTGCTACTCCTCATAGGGGAAAGTGGGAAAATCGAAGGGAAAGAGACTGGAAAAGGGAGAGGTTTTAAAATGAATACTGGGGTTTTACATGCCAAAACCACCATGTTATTATGAGGCAAGTCATAGTTGAGGACTCCATATTAATTTTGACCACATGGGGGTTTTTAGTGTGCACCTAAGTATAAGTATGCAAGCGTTTTTGCATTTCGTGCCCATTGAAATGCAGTTGCTGTGGCTGGTATCGAATCCGCGACCTCGAGCTCAGCAGCGCAATGCCACAGCCACTGGGTTGCTGCAGCGGGTAGAGACAGTAGCGCACCCAGGATCTCTTCCAAGGGGGAGGTTGACAGTTTGCCAATACCATCTAAACAGCCCTAATTTCGATTTCTTCACGGGAAATTGTCAAAAAAAGGGGCTTTTTGCGAGTGTGCAGACGATTGCGCGTCTTACATCTTAGTTGTAGTACTCAAATGCGTAAGGAAAGAAAAGGGGTTAAACAAAAGGGGGCGTTAAGTCGGCCTCAGGGGGGGGTTACAACCCCCGAATCCCCCCCCCCGTTGGTGCGCCACTGGGTAGAGAGGTAGATTGCTGGTGACTACACAGTAGTACAATGTTGTCAAATATGTGCACTACTCGTAGGACTACAATGTGTTCACACAAAATGTTCTTGCGCAAGCACATTTTGCACATTCTCGTTCACACCCCATGTGTTCTAAAGACAAGCGTGTAAGCCCATCTCGCATAGAAAGTTCAGTGGGGAGGTGGGAAAGGCATAGTAGTACACACTAGTGCAACTGTCATGTACAGTGCTTTTTTTCTAGTATTTATTCTTTTTTTTTTGGTCACAATGAATGTTCTTGCTGCACTCTTGTGTTTGATGTGTGTGCCTATGACATTACATAAGTGCTTTCAATGATAATTGAGACTTCTCATTTGGTTCTTG
The DNA here is from genome assembly GCF_013339745.2 of Dermacentor silvarum. Lineage (NCBI taxonomy): Eukaryota > Metazoa > Arthropoda > Arachnida > Ixodida > Ixodidae > Dermacentor > Dermacentor silvarum. Next base: position 175,611,980 of record NC_051155.1, read on the forward strand.
AATGCAACTTCCACATGCCACTCCTACAGTGTGTGTTTTTATGCTCGTAAGGAAGTGGGCCCAACTTACGTTTGGTCATATTGCGTGCACTAAGGGCCATTGGTTGTAGTTTACATGGGCTCATTTGACAGTATAAAAGGCAATGTAGGAACACACTTTTTGGCAAAATGAATGTAATCTTGCGTGCAGTTATGCATAAAAATGCATTTCAGTACAGTATAGACCACTTATAACGTAACCGCTTATAGTGCAGGACTGGATATAATACGGTCTTTCCAGACTTCCATTAATTTCCTCATAGCACTCTATGTATATGCGTATCACTTATAGTGCAAATGTGGGAGACGAAATACCAGTTAAAGTGTGACTGCCTGGAAGTTCGTAAGTCAGCCGAGACGGCGAATGCTCCCCTTAAGCTGCTGATCTACTCCAGCGTAACGCTCGCGTGCGCATCGAACTTTGCGACGTCACGGTGGGGAACAACCGGCATCTATACTCCAATGACATGGCACAACCGGTGTGTCTGGCGCCTGACGGCGCCAGACACACTGGTTTCTGCAGAGGTCACCTAAAAATAGGAACAGACACTGTTCCTATTTTTCGCCCGCCGTGCCGCGCTGGCCACGCATCCCAGCATTCCTTGTGCAGAGCGGGCAGAATGACGCAATGGCGGGAACGCACGTCCGCCGCTGCGGCTTTTTGCACATTAACAAGCGTAAAGTCACGCGCGCACAAGCAAACATGAACACATCTAACTCGATGACCGCTGAAACTTGCTATCAAAACGCTATAGTGAGGAAGCGCGGCAGCAGCAGCGAGTGAATTGACCTTCGTCTCGCATCAACACAAACTAAGCTGCGAAAGCACAGTGCGCGGCGGGCACGCGCGAAGTAGAGCACTCCCCTCCCCCTCCCTGCCAGGGACACAGTGAAAGACAGTGTCCAAGTAGCCCAAGCCCAAGTAGCCCAAGTAGCTGGGCTACTTGGGCTTTTGTGTTTAGCTGCATCATTAAATATTCAAAGAATGCTTTTATCTCTGGTGTGAATAGTAGCTGGTTGCAATTTTTTTCTGCCTCAATATCAATTATTATATTGATTCTGTTGGGCCTCTTCTCTGTAAACACTGATGAACATGGTTGCCAGAATTGCAACACATTTCACATACTTCATTGGATGCGCTACGCTAGTGTGCCCTTCATACTGGTGCATGCAGCTTGTTTGAACATGCAGAATAATAATCATGTGTTCTGGCATTCTCATAGCTAAGGTAGAGGCTATTTGGAGGTGTCGCTCTTTTGTCATGCACTGTACTACATTGGTTGCAAGCCTCTGACTTAACTACACCTTTGAATATTCAAGTCATACGAGTAGTAGTTCTATTCTCATGGCTTCAAAAATTGTTTGTGTTCTTTAGTGACCTAGTTAATGTCCGAGTTGTCATCAAAATATTTTAGTATCTTTAACACACTCACTCACAACTGGGAAGCTAGCATGACTCTCCTAGAAGCTTATAAAATTGTCCACACTACTAAACCTGTAAGTACGAACTTGTTAGATCAAGGTGTGATTAGGTGCACGTGTTAAAGCTGCTACTTTGTGTATGCATTTTCACTGTCCTTGTTTTTTAGCATCAAATAGCCCAGGTAAACAATCTATTTACTTTATTTAATGTACACCTGAATCTAATGCTCCCAAATTTTATGATTTAACCCTTTGCGGTCCGGTGTCAGGGCCCTGACAACGCAAGACGGCCGTAGCGGTCGGCTGTCGGGCGCCGCCCGACAAGGGGGTTCGGGGGTTAAATTTCGTGGTTTTTCTCACTGCGATTCATGTGCATGCTTTGTATACACGATGCGCCATCTCTTGAGGGATAAATAAACTTTGTTTGTTGAAGTTTACTTCTCTTTGCTCTAGGGTGCAGCACAATGTTCAGCACGGCTTCTGGATACCAGAGCGTTCTCACTTGCGCACGGAACAGCACGTTCGCGCGCAATACACACGATTCTGCCATCTCTTGAGGGATAAGTAAACTTCGTTTGTTGAAGTTTACTTCTCTTTACACTAGGGTGCAGCACAATGTTCAGCACGGCTTCTGGATACCAGAGCGTTCTCACTTGCGCGCGGAACAGCACGTTCGCGCGGTTCGCTGAGAAGCATGACCACTTTTTCATTGCGTGCGTTTTACGGTGGCGCATTGAGTGAAAGCTTCTAGATGTTTCCATTGTCAATAGCTTTATTTTGAGGCGCACACAGCTGCAGAATCATGATGAGAAAGAGCAGCGACACCTGCAGTACCGTCGCAACCTCTTCCAACAGCTGGTGGGTGACGTGAGGGCTATAGAGCCAAAAATCGGGGCCCGTCTGCGTGGAAGGAGTGCGAGGAAATGCTAGATGGGAGGAGCCATTTCATCTACAAGCTCCCAGGCTGAAATAGCAAAGACTGTGCTGTTTGTAGCGATCGAAAAACAAACGGAGGCAGGAGGGAAACTGTTTTTCTGCAAAACCTGCAGTAACAACCCTGGCCTGCACCAAGAAAAATGCTTCGAGTGGTATCACATGCTGCTCAAATATCGGTAGAGTAGTTGCCTGCAGAATGCAAAAGAAAAAATAAATATCCTATGAGTTTTTCGTCCACAGTTTGTGGTTTTCATCACGGCGCTATAAACTGGCAAAATAGTTTTGGACCGGGACAGCCAGAAAGTGGGTAAAAGTTTCGGACCGCAAAGGGTTAAAACTAAAAGCAAGGAAATAATGCACACCCAAACGTATTGCGCGCTCAATTTATATAACAAGAAAATAGTAGCATGGTTAGCTTGTCCCTAATTTTTGCGATGAGAAAAATCTTGATTGATTGAAATGTTTGTTATGGACTGTGGCTTGCCTGTTACTGTCTTGTCATCAGGTTGGATAATTACATAGGCAGAATTTAGATTCACAGCACGAAAATTTAATCACTCACTGTGCATTGCTGCGAGTCTCAGAAAGCTCATTACTTCATGGTCCACAAAATGTCATCCTTTGTGCTATTCATTTCACATTTGTTGAGCGACTTCACAGCAATGTGAACAGAGTGGTGGCCTATGTCTCCACCAACTACTTTGTCCGGTAGCGGAAACAAGTCTCCGAAACGTTAAGAACATATCATGCAGCTCGGTTTACACTAGCTGTAGCATGTAAAGTGACTTTTCTTTTGAGCTCTTGTAATGAAATCTGTGTGTCTTCACCAACTTAGGTACATGAAAATGTGTTCTCATGCCACCTTGATAAGACATTAGCAACGACATTGGCTCTGAGAGCGGGCCATTGGAAACACTGTGAATGCGGTTTTATTTTTGTATCCGAATGTAAAGTGCAGATGACATTTTTTGGGGCAGATGTGCTTTAGAATTGGTTAAATACAGTAACATTACACTGTATTTGCTAAATTCTAACCAGGGTGTAACTTTTATTATTTTTCCATAGGATCGACCATCTATTGAGATTTACCGGCCTGGAATGAGAAGACTGTCTCAAAAGGGCACATCATCACAAGAGGAAACACCAGCTGCCAGCTCAAAACCACCAAAAAGCAACAGCAGTAGCAAGCCACCTGCTTAAACTTCTGTACAGTCAGTCAGCACTGCTCAGGATGATAATTAGTGTACATGCTTTTTCACAATGGACAGCACTTTCTTTCTTGAGACAGATTATTTTATTTTTTTTTTTGCTTATTTCTACAAAAACAAAAATCCATGTTTTCTCATGTGACTTCTTTTTTTCTGTTCCTTGTATATAAATTCAATTGTGGTGATGTCCAGTGGCCAAGTGTGACTGCATTGTCATGACTACATTGTCAGATACTACTCAATTGGAGAAACATTGACATTGTGCATGACAGCTAGCTGGAAATAAATGATATGTTATAACTGTGTGCTTGAACTTCAATTCCTTTTCATTTTTGTCCGATTCGAAATGAGACATGAGCAACATGTTTTCATGTGTATTCTGCAAAGAATTGCTGCTGTATAGCATGAAAATTATACTATGACTATAATGCAAGTCAAGGAGGACTTCAAAAATTGAAGTGTTACAGACTGAGCATGCTAGCAGGAACTGAACGTTTATTGAAGCACTCAGTCTTGAGTGATGTTGAGTTCTTGATTTGAGCATGCGCCAACAAAGCTGAAATGATACCGCCTAATATGCTTGAAATTGCTTGTCATGAGCTGGTGATTGCTGACACTGATGTAGCAAGAAAGAAGTAATACTACTAAGATTTTAATGTGAACAAATAATGATGTGTAGTGTAGTGCAATTATGGCCATGCGCTAAAATAAACTCTCCACTAATGTCGATGCTAAAGAAGACAAGGTTGACGTACATGGTCGCACAAATGATTCGATGATTAAATGTTGATTATATGTCTCTAGTCTATCTCTTTTTCATATTTATTATTTACTTAATTCCTTTTTAATAGTATCTTGTGTCGTGCAAAATTAGGATGATGCCCATCGGGTCTCCTTGACCATCCTGCAATGTAGGAGACACTCGTATTCTTCAAAAGTTTTGGCATCCATGCATCTGTGTTGGGCTACATTGGGCAACTCTCTTCTGTTAGTGCCTCCAAATGCTGCTCGACGTCCTGCGGCTCCTGGCAGGCATGATGTGAATCACGCACTTTTGCGAGACGGGCCTAGTGAGCTTCGGTCGTGTTCTTAGCGTGGCTGGCATATGTTTAACACGTGTCAGCACTCTCATCGGCTCTCCAAACGCGGGCAGGCCCAGTGCGCTTGCATTTCCTCTCTTCGGCGTCGACAGCTGCGTTTCGACGCGGCGGCGTGTTGCCTTTACGAATTACTCAAGGACATTTTATAGTATGCCGTTTTCAGCGTGCCTGGCAGCAGGCAGGCGAAGTCAGATACACCACGCCAGTGATGCCAGAATCGCCAAAGATTTGCCCCTTGTGTAGTTCGGTGCTTTGAACATGGCCCACAGCTATGCGGTGATCAGCTGTTGCCACAGCACATGCGCACAAGTGCATGTCGAGCGAGTGCTTTTTCGTTCAGTGAAGGTGCAAACTCGGCAGGCTCTCTTCAGTACACCCGAACTTTAGGCCAGCATGCTGTGAGCCAGCCAAGGTAGCACATGATGCACTCTGATCTAGCGGCTTTGATGTGACATAGGACATGTTCTATACCTGCGCTGGCCACACCGAATGCCACCTGTCATGTTGACTGAGCCAGAAGCTACATTGTGTGAGTGTCCACTTTTCGTCAGTGTAGTGGAACTGCATTGCATGTGCGCGCTACGTTTCAGCATAACTTGTCCTTCACACACTCTGAGATACTGCACCGGGCTTCGTCAAGGACAGCCACTGAGTACAGATCAGAGTGGTTGGTGCGCCTCTTTTGCCTCCACGCGTACTGATGAATGACAGCGTGCATGTATGTGCAGACGTGCTTCTCTGACCCAGCTTTCCTCCATCCCTAACTCTAAGGTGCCTCAATGCGTGCGCCCTCTCTCCTGCCATGCGCGACAGCGCATACACAGCGATTGTACCTTATCGAACTTGGGCACTACATGCTCCTTCTGCCATAACGGAGAGCAACAACACTGACACCCATATCCCACCATTTTCATGGCTACTCACACTCGTTTTTTATATTTTTAGTTGACTATCGCTACATATTCTCGGCATGACAAGGTATCATTTAATACCATTGTCATGTTCACACGATGTCTACAAGTCACCTAACCGACCATTTCTTTCTAGAAGTGGTTACAAGATACCGATATCCCAGATACGTCAAATCTGTCTGAAGTCTGCTAAGAAGACCTTGTCTTCAGTGTGTTCTAGCGTAGCGCAGTATGTGATCTGCTACGACAATGCATGCTAGCGTGATATCGCCTGCACATGCTTTGGTGCCCACTGCAGTGTGCATTCAGCAACGAACCGTCAGTTGCGCTATTAAACACTGTAATATGTTGCTCGAAGAGGCAAGATATATGGGCACTGGTGATGCTGGCTCTGCGCAGATAGGGCTGTGTGGTCGTACATCAGCTCATTAATGTTATAGCTTTACATGCCGTTAAACAGACATTTTAAGTAGACTGCACTAAACAGGGTATCAAACTGAAATTTTTTTAATTTAAGATTGGCTTCATCCTTTGGTAGAGTTCTGGTTCAACTCTGGGGCAAAATAATAATGCTTTGAACAATTCGAAGCTTTCTGAACAGGTTCGTGCTGGTTCATATGGGCTAAAAAAAAAAAAGAACAGACATTTGTGGGCCTCTTGTTTCTGGATATGTGCATTGTGTTTTGGGAGAAAAAAGTTTGCTTTGGTATTGTGTATAACTTCTGTAGATTGTTTTCTTTTGCACGAGAATTATGTAGAAAAAAAAAAGAATAAGAATGAGGCCACAAATTTGAGGCACCATGGTATTTAGGTGTATCAGAATTTATACAAACAGCTTTGTGGCAGCATCCAGCTATCTGGTGTGTTACTGCATTACCTCCCCCCCCCCCCCAAATTATCTGCTCATTAGATAAATATTTAGGTTGATTACTTGTCTATAGTGTAGAAAATGAATTAATGTCTACTGCTTGGCCACCCATGTATTACGTGTTCATTCTTGTGAAAATTAAAGTGCCTGTTTCTAAGAGAACACGTAATATCATACAAAAGTGAGCAACTACCGTTAACACAATTCCACCAACACTTAGTGCATCTTGATGAATTCATGAATGTACAAAGTGTGTTCAAAAAGAAACCGAACTTTTGAAATAGCGTGCCAACCGGCAGAGGGAGCGCGCTGCGGCTACTGAGTGCATGTAGCGGCAGGTTTAGACAACAAACTGCAATTTGCCGCGTATCGCTCTGACCGTTAGTTGGCGAGCTACAGCCGCTGAAGTGAGCATATTGTTACGTGGATGTTGGGAGTATAGGCTGTATGTATTTACAATATATACACAAGTAGAGTTAGTGCGGTCAAGATAGCTGACCAGCAACAACACGAAGCAGCCACTGTTTCTCGATCTTCTTTTTTTTCCTCCTATCCTTCCGTAACAGGACCCCCGGGTGCTGAAGCGCCGTCTCGGCGCATCTCAGGCGAAGAACTGCGAGCGAAGTATGGCTTCAACCGCGAAACGTGCACGATGTTAACTGGCGTCGGACGTGAGGACGTATCAAACTGTAACGGCGAGATCTCGTAATTGACGTCGTTAACCTGACGTAGGACTTCATAAGGCCCTGTGTAGCGAGAGGGAAGCTTCTGGGAGAGACCGACACGACGACATGGTGACCAGAGGAGCACCCAAGCACCTGGGACGAACTTAACGTCGCGATGGCGGCGATCGTACCGCTTTTTTTGTATATCCTGCGATGCCAATAGACGAGATCGGGCGACTTGGCGCGCCATGTGAGCGCGATCGATGACTTCACGAGCGTACTCAGTTGTAACACGTGGCACAGAAGGTAGGATGGTGTCAAATGGCAATGTGGGGTCGCGACCATACAAAAGATAAAAGGGTGAATATCCTGCGGTGTCATGTCTGGACGAGTTATACGCGAATGTCACGTAGGCCAGCGTGGCGTCCCAGTCGCGGTGATCATTGGAGACGTACATCGACATCATCTCTGTGAGTGTTCGGTTGAGACGTTCCGTAAGACCGTTCGTTTGTGGGTGGTAGGCGGTGGACAGCTTATGCTCTGCGGCACAAGAGCGGAGGAGGTCGTCAACAACTCGGGACAAGAACGAGCGGCCGCGGTCGGTTAGTAACTGTCGAGGTGCACCGTGGTGGAGGATGACGTCATGGAGGAGAAAATCTGCGACGTCAGTTGCGCAACTAGTCGGCAACGCCTTGGTTATCGCGTAGCGTGTCGCGTAATCGGTAGCGACGGCGATCCACTTATTCCCTCGAGTCGTCGTCGGAAAAGGGCCAAGCAGGTCAATGCCTACGCGATAGAAAGGTTCAGAGGGAACTTCAATTGGATGGAGTCGTCCGACAGGTGGCAGGGGAGGTTTTTTCCGGCGCTGACACAATTCGCAAGTTGCGACATAACGACGCACAGAGCGGTAGAGTCCCGGCCAGAAGAACCGGCGTCGTACGCGGTCGTATGTGCGCAAAACTCCAAGGTGTCCCGCCGTTGGTCCATCGTGAAGTTGCCCGAGAACGACGGATCGTAGATGACGAGGAAGGACAAGGAGAAACTCAGGGCCCTCAGGGTTGATATTGCGGCGGTAGAGGATGCCGTCGTGCAGCACGAACATGCGGCACGGGCCGTCGGTGCTGCCAGATTGCACTCCGGCGAAGATGGCCTGCAAGAACTCGTCGCGATGTTCAGCGCGCATGTCGCACATGTCAGTGAAAGCCAACACGCAGGTCTCCGGATCATGTGCAACAGGATCAGGAGGATCCACGGGATGACGAGAGAGGCAGTCAGCGTCCTTGTGCAGACGTCCAGACCTTTAGATGACAATAAAAGAAAATTCCTGGAGCCGCAAAGCCCAGCGACCAAGCCGTCCTGTCGGGTCCCGGAGGGAAGACAGCCAGCAGAGTGTATGATGGTCTGTAAAGACCGAAAACGTGCGGCCGTACAAATATGGCCGGAACTTGGCGACAGCCCACACTAAAGCCAAGCACTCACGCTCGGTGATGGAGTAATTCCTCTCAGAAGGTGACAGCAGGCGGCTGGCGTAAGCCATCACGCACTCGGTACCATTCTGCTGCTGGGCGAGAACAGCACCGATGCCGTGGCCGCTGGCGTCAGTGTGGACTTCGGTCGGTGCTGATGGATCAAAGTGGGCAAGTATGGGAGGGGTGGTCAGAAAACCGATGAGAGCGGCGAACGCGTGAGCCTGCTCCGGGCCCCATGAGAAAGGCGTATTCTTCTTGAGAAGATCTGTCAAAGGGCGAGCAACGTCGGCGAAGTTTTTGACGAAACGCCGAAAGTAAGAACACAGGCCGACGAAGCAGCGCACGTCAGAAGCAGAACAAGGCACAGGGAAACTGCGAACGGCGCGAACTTTATCCGGATCTGGTTGTGTTAACGAGATGTCCCAACACGGTAATCTGACGGCGCCCGAATTGACATTTCGTTGAGTTCAGCTGAAGGCCGGCTTTTCGGAAGACCGCAAGAATTGCAGCGAGTCGCGTAAGGTGGCTGCCGATTGTGGGAGAAAAAACAATAACGTCGTCAAGATAACAAAGACAGGTGGTCCATTTGTAGCCTCGCAGAAGAAAGTCCATCATTCGTTCAAATGTCGCAGGAGCATTGCATAGGCCAAAGGGCATCACTTTGAACTGGTATAAACCATCAGGTGTTATTAGGCAGTCTTCTCGCGGTCCATTTCATCAACAGAAATCTGCCAGTAGCCGGATCGAAGATCAATGGACGAGAAGTATGTAGCTCCGTGTAAGCAGTCCAAGGCGTCATCGATGCGTGGTAATGGGTAGACGTCTTTTCGCGTGATCTTGTTTAAATGGCGATAGTCGACGCAAAAACGCCAGGTACCATCCTTTTTCTTTACAAGGACGACTGGCGAAGCCCAAGGACTGGCTGAAGGCTCGATGACCCCTTTCCGGAGCATTTTGTCCACTTCTGATTGGATTACTCTACGTTCAGCATGTGATACACGATAGGGACGCCGACGAATAGGATTCATGTCTCCAGTGTTTATACGGTGGTGAACAACAGATGTTTGGCCGAAAGGGCGGTCGCCGATCGTAATGTCACTGTACGATTAATCTAGCAGGAGACGGAGGTCCTTAGCCTGAGCAGAGGTGAGGTCAGTTGCAATCATTTTGACGAAGTCATCCGTGAAAGAACCAGAGCTGTGAGCTGCAATTGGTGCTAATAATCCACTCTCGGCATCCATACTTTCAATGTCAAATTCGGACGTACTAGAAATGCTGGCCAAGAACATGCTGGCCAGAATCACTTGAGGGCACAGGCTGAAGTTCAGAAGCGGGAGAACGACGTCATTATTCGTAACCGTGATCAGCGTATGCGGAACAGCAACGTTTCGGTTCAAAAGCACGTCGACGATGGGGCGAAGCACATAGTCACCGTCAGGAACCTGTGGCTCTGCGGTCAAAGCGACGTAAGTGACTGCCTCGGGTGACAGGCGCACATCTTGAAGCGAGCACAGGCGCGGTGGCGCGGTGCTTGGAGCATCGGCGAGTTGAGGCAGTTCCAACTGAAGGACGCCGGTTGCGCAGTCGATGAGAGCATAATGGTTGGATAAAAAGTCCAACCCAAGGATAACGTCGTGAGGGCAGTTGTCGATCACAGCTAAGAGAACAGAAGTAGGGCGGCCGGCTATACTTAAACGCACAGTACACATTCCGAGAACAACCAGCACGCCACCGCCGGCTACACGAAGCACTTGTGCAGTTGCTGGGGTGAGGACCTTCTTTAAACGTCTACGTAGGCTAGCACTCATGACAGATATGTGGGCTCCAGTGTCGACGAGTGCTTTGACAGGTACACCGTTTAACGTCAATTATACTTCTTTTTGTGGGCACAGACAGAGGATTTGCTGCAGTAGTTGTCAATGCAGCACCACCTCCGAGGGCTGCAGTGCTTAGTTTTCCGAAAGAACGCGGTCGAAAGCCACAGGGGACGAAAGGTGACGTGGCTGCGGCGAACGGAAAGATGGCCGACGTGTTTGTGGTGAACGAGACTGGTGTCCGCGAGGCGATGGTGAGCGACTGTACCACGTGTTCCTGGCAGAGTTGTCGGCACTGTTAGACTCGGCGGAGGGCGAAACACGGCGGGAATTTCCATAAAAACGGTTCAGGTTGGTCGGCGTGCGAGGTGTTGAGGGCCACGAGTTGCGACAGTATCGGGCGACATGACCAATACGGCGACAGGTGAAACATATCGGCTGGTCGTCCGCAGTTCTCCACTCAGTCGGGTTGCGATAATGCGGAGGGAAGCGTCGCGCTGGATCATACAGAGTAGAAGGGCGTTCGTTGGCTCTGGGGTTGGCGACAGCACAGACAGAATGTAAACCCATGCTTTCAAGTTCCGGACGAACGATGGCTTGAACGAGGGGAACTGAAAGAGGGGTAGCGTCAGGGCGACGCGAACAGAAAGCTGCGGGCGCCATCGCTTCCAGTTCACGTCGGACGATTCGCACCACGTCCTCTGATGGCGACGCATGCTGCTGTGTGGGCTGAGCTTCACACGTCGACGTTGCGGCAGTATTTGGAAGTCTGGCGAATGGTTGCAGGACGCGGCGGCTTTTGGCCTGCTCGAATTGTCGGCACTCTTTTATGATAGCATCAACTGAAGAACAGCCTTTGCACATGAGCAGATTGAAGGCATCGTCAGCGATTCCCTTCAGCACGTGCCCGACCTTCTCAGCTTCAGTCATGTCGTGATCGGCTTTACGACAAAGCGCCAGCAGGTCCTGGATATATGAAACATAGGACTCTGTGGGGGTTTGGGCACGGGAGGCGAGTTCCTGCTTTGCGGCAATTTTATGGCCGGCTGGTTGGCCAAACAACTCTTTTAACTTCTCTTTGCATTGGTGCAAGCTGGTCAGCTCCTCTTCGTGGTTTTCGTACCACACCTTTGCCGTGCCTCTTAGGTACAACAACACGTTAGCTAGCATAAGCGTAGGATCCCATCTGTTGACTCCACTCACGCGTTCGTACATAGCCAGCCACTCTTCAACGTCGGCGCCATCGGTCCCACAGAAAGTTCCGGGATCCTTGGCTTGTACAACCACAACCGATGGGGACGACGACGTAGCTGGCGACGGTGACGTTGACGTTGAAGGCGGCAACGACGTTGAACCCGCGTGCTCACCGTCAGTCATAGTGGGGACGGTGATGCGACGTCCACTGCGGAGCTCCGTTTCCAGCCTTGGTACCCAGCACCTCTCACCAATATGTTACGTGGATGTTGGGAGTATAGGCTGGATGTATTTACAATATATACACAAGTAGAGTTAGTGCGGTCAAGATAGCTGACCAGCAACAACACGAAGCAGCCAGTGTCCTCTCGATCTTCTTCTTTTCTTTCCTCCTATCCTTCCGTAACAATATGAACAAGCTGTTCTTCGGATTGGTGCCAAAGTGACAATGAAGGAATTTGAAGAACAGTGTGTGTGTGTGAAGTTCTGCTACAAACTTGGGAAAACTTTCACAGAGACATTTCAGTTGCTTAGCCAAGCATACGGGTAGGACTGTATGAGTCGCACACAGTGCTATGATTGGTTCAAGCGTTTTGAAGACGGAAGAATGTCGGTCGGTGACGATCCCAAGCCTGGACGACCTTCCACATCCACAGATGATGACCATGTCGAGAGAGTTCGAACTGTGATTCGTGGAAATTGTCGTTTGACTGTTCGAGAAGTCGCTGACGAAGTGGGTATCAGCGTGGGATCATGTCATGAAATTTTGAGCGACAAACTTGGTATGCGTTGTGTCAGTGCAAAATTCGTGCCGCGTTAGTTGACTGACGAACAGAAGCAGACCCGTGTTGAAATCAGCCAGGAACTGCTCGCCGCTGCCAGTGACGATGAAAACTTTCTTACGAACATCATAACAGGCGATGAGACATGGGTTTATGGCTATGATGTTGAAACGAAAGTGCAGTCATCGCAGTGGGTGGCCAAAGGTTCTCCTCGTCCAAAAAAAAAGCATGCATGAGTCGGTCAAAAATGAAGGTCATGTTGGTTGTGTTTTTTGACTGTAAAGGCATTGTCCATCAGGAATTTGTGCCACACGGTCAGACGGAAAACAAAGAAGTTTACCAGGGAATCCTAGTACGTTTGAGAGATTCTGTGCGCAGTAAGAGGCCTGAATTGTGGGAAAATCAGGCTTGGATGTTGCATCATGACAATGCCCGGCTCACGCGTAGCTCCTTGTCCGCAGCTACTTAGGGAAACACCACACTCCTGTTGTGCCCCACCCACCATATTCTTTGGACCTAGCCCCAGCAGACTTTTTTCTATTCCTCAAGCTGAAAACCACCTTGAAAGGATGTTGTTTCCAAACCGTAGAGGAGATCCAGGACAATGCGAGAAGAGACCTGAGTGCCATTCCAGAAAGTGCGTTGCAGGAGGCTTTCCAAAAATGGAAGAAAATATGGGAAGAGTGCATTGCCAGTAGAGGGGACTACTTTGAAGGGGACAGCACTTAAAATATTGTTACCATAAGCAGTAAAGGTGTTATAGCAAAAGTTCTGTTTCTTTTTTGAACATACCTCGTATAGCTGAAATATTTAAAGGGGACAAATAACGTAGTGAAAGCGCTGAACCAAAATACAGGGTGACCATTTTTAAGCTTTACAGAATTTAAAAATATTACCTGTGGCAGATATCATAATTCTAGTCCTTGAGTTGGATTGTTCAAAGAAGCGGACATGCACAAAAAATCGAAATGCATATTTAACAAATTAACAAAAATTCACTAATTAATTTATGGTACATATTGCAATTTACAAATTGTAGCCGCTGAGTTTCACTGTTTGCAAGGCGCATCTACTTGGAATGTATTTCCAGGGTGACATCAGTTTCGAGATAAGCACCACCAAACTCGCCATAAAGATGCACTGTTCCATCTTTTAACAAAATTCTCTTTTATGCATTGAAGCACAAAAGTAACTGGAACACCCATGTATTTCGCCCCACACTTTGGAAACGAATATCTCGGAACTGGTGTCATCCTGAAAATTAATTCCTCTTCGGACCTCCTCGGCTCCAGGCGCGGACGCAGTTACAGACAAATCACTAAGAAACTTTGATGATGCCTCGATCGAAGCAATAATTAAATACTTCAACGAATGTTGGGAAAGGGGGGAACTCCGCTCATCCTGGAGGCATGCCAAGATCGTCTTCATCCCGAAACCGGGAAAGAAGTTTGACTTGCAAAACCTCGGGCCTATATCTCTCACCTCCTGCTTAGGCAAAGTGCTCGAGCACGCAATTCTTAAGCAGGCTACAGAGCCACATGGATGACAAGAATTACTTCCCGCACACCATGATAGGCTTTAGAGTAAATCTATCAACACAAGACATCATTCTAAGACTCTCAGAAGAGGTCTTGCACCCTATTCACAGGAAAAGAACTAGAGCTGTCTTAGCCCTAGATCTAACAAAAGCCTTTGACAACATTACCGTAAGCATGAGGCAATCATGCTTGCATTGGAGAAACTCAATGTCGGACATAAAAGATACAACTATATCAAAGCCTTCCTCTCCGGCAGAACTGCTGAACTCCAGCTAGGCTCCGTCGCATCTTCCATATTGCAACTTGGCAGCAAAGGTACTGTTGTAACCTCCCCTCCCCCACGTGTCCAGCCCCACCAGTCCAACGTGTAGCTTCAGTGCTCTGTTCACATTGCCATTTCAATTCAGGAGGTGGATTGAGGTCGAATTTTCCTCAATAACAAAAACACTCTATCACTGTCTTGTATTTCTTCATTCACTCTTAAATTACTTTGAGTAAATGCTGAAGAAATCAACATCGTTATCATCCTTGGTGTCATTATCTTATTATAATTATTAGGCATTTTATTTGGTGTTTGATTCCTCAGGCTAAAGCAAGGAAATTGCATAATATGCAAAGTGCTTGCTTCCCCCCAACCCACCCCCACCACCACAAAAATTCGCTCGCTGCTTCCGCGCTTCCTCACTCCAACGTGTTGACAGCGAGTTTCCGCGGTCATCGAGTGAGATGTGTTCATGTTTGCTTGTGCGCTCGAGACACCATCTTGTTAATTTAGTTAGTAAGCCTAATTTATAAGTTTATACGGCCGATGAAACAACTATCCTTACTTCGTATAGCTGTCTACTGATTTTATATATCGCAATCGATGCTTCACCGTTCGGGCGAAACTGGGAATTTATTAATTAGTTGAATGTGTCTTTCGATTTATCGTGCTAGTAATGTCCTCCTCTTTCAATGGAGCTGAACAGGCCATGTAATGGGTAGGATGGATAACCGGTGGACCATTAGAGTTACAGAATGGATACCAAGAGAAGGGAAGCGCAGTCGAGGACGGCAGATAACTAGGTGGGATGATACGGTTAGAAAATTTGCAGGGGCAAGTTGGAATCAGCTAGCGCAAGACAGGGGTAATTGGAGATCACAGGGAGAGGCCATCGTCTTGCATGATTGTCGGCGCCACGACCACGCAGAAGCCGTCTGCGTGGCGCATAGGCGTTGCTGAACTAATTGAATTTCTCCAAGGAAAATGCGCAGAAAATTCGTAAAGTACGACTTACACACAACACAGACATGATATAGCGTAGGATTGTAATTTGAATATACGAGAAAACATAATTCTGTTACGCGCGAAGTCACACAAACCCTTTTTGCTTGCGATGAGTCACTGCTGGTAGCCTCTGCCTTGGGGGGTATGAGCCATTTCTCTAGTCCTGCACTGCCACGGGGATCGGCCTATTTTCTGTCGACCTTACGCCATGAAGAAATCCCGGAATTTCCTAGCCATAGGCAGCTGCGCTGTGAAAAAAAAAAAGAAAAAAAGAAAAAGAAAACGTGGCGTAGAATCTCTTCAGGGAGTTTTATCTGAATCATGCGTGAGCATTTCGTAGTGACGACGTGGTGTTGAGTGCTCACACTCAACACTGCTGGTAATCCTAGCACTGCTCAGCGACTGCGGTCGTCTTGGCGCCATTACGGTGAATGCGACAGCGCTGCGGCGACACGAACTGCTGCGGAAGGCGGCAAACGTGAACTGATGATGATGTTTAGCGCCAGTGTCGTGTTCTTCTTTGCCTGTGTCCTTGTCTATCCAGCGTTGTTATTTTCCTAAACATGAATTCCCAACTACTCGCCCAAGTTTCTCTTCTAGTGAACTGATGAGGCAAGCAAACTACTGCACGTGGCAGTGCCAGGTGCACTGATGACGTTCCGACCCGAAGCCACGGCTGCTCCACAGTTCTGGCTTACTAAAGGCTAAAGGTGTGCCTAGTGCGTGCCTCATTGCACACGTCACGTGGTCACAGATACGCGCTCGTGCCACTGCTCGCGTGTTCGTCGACTTCTTCCACAGCTGGCGCCGATCCCGCTTATCATGCCAGCGTTAACATACTGTCCCTCACGCGTTCGTCGTCGTCTTATTCCACAGCTGGCAGGCTATCGCCTTCACGTTTTACAAACGCGTGATACCTTGCTTGCTTTTCAAATATTTTTAACCCACTTTAGGGGCCCGAGCTGTCGGCGTCTAATGAAATGTCATGTCATCGTGGTCACGCGCAAAGCAAGATCTGCCGAAAACTCGGCGTCTCGTTCACTTGGTACATACTAAAATTGGCATGGAAGGGTACGAATGTATGACTAACATGACAGAAAGGTCATGACATCAATAACATCACATGCTCGTAAGTTACGTCATAATTAACGATAATAAAATCACGTGTGGGGCACCAATGCGGGAATTAGCAAAAACTCGTTAAAAAGCGCTTTCGAAACGCCAGTATGGTAACAACTCGTGACAGCGTCCACGTTGTCAACACTTATGAGCGTCACATTCCGATTTTCGATTGATATAGAAGGGGAAAGCGTGAACGCAGTCCCCCACTACCAAAAATTGCATGCCCCATCTGCCCCAGTTTGGGGTAGTGGCAGGGGTCAACACGAGCGCAGTGCAATGCCCGCGCCTCACCCTGGAGACACCACATCAAGAGAAGTTTATTGTCATCTCTACATTTTTACAATTCACTGGTGTAACACCATTCAATTTTCTTGATATACTGGTATCTGTTTACATACTATTACACACAATTATACACTAGGCATTTGTAACATAAAATTTGATCAGTTTCGAACAGTTATACAATGTTTAGGCTATTACATTGTACTTTCGTTCAACCTTGCACAGTTATAAAATGTTTAGTTTGACTCACAATACATTTGAAAATGCACTTGCAAATGGATCAGCCTTGTATTTTTATACAATGTTTAGGCTGCCCATTATTTCTCACAAAATTGTTATTCTTTAAATGTTGTTGGGGTCACATAATTCCATTTTCCCCCCTAAAGTTCAAAGACTTAAAGGTGTGTCAATATGGAATACTTGGGATTTCAACTGTGTTTTCTTTTACTATCCAAAATTTCGTATGCCATTTTTTAAGGAAATTGTCTATTCCATTTTTTTCTAGCTCTTTATACACACCACCTGGTGCCGTTGTCAGATGGGAAGGGGACTTGGCACCCGTAGGTACCGCGCCCCAGAGCGTTCATGTACTCAACCCAGCATCATTCGGTACATTGACCCCGGCACCCCCCCCCCCCCCCCCCCTACCCGGGCTGACTGGGTGGGGGGGCTTTGGTTTGGGCCAACGGTCCTTCCCGGACAAGGGGGCCGCTGTGGAGCGGCGCACACCGTGCTATTTCACGCTTCACACAAACAGCCATGTCGGTCGTCAGGGACACAAGCCCATCAGATCCCTGGATTGCCTCGACGGAAAAGGTGTCAAGGCAAACAACCATGGAGACAACAAAGGCCGTCCGCGGCGCAGCGCACTCTGTTGCGCCAGCACCAGTTCCAACTCTGTGTTCCACTGAGGCGAACGGAAACACGTGGATCGACTGGCGCATGCTGTCCAGTCGAGTGACCTTAGAAGCATGCATCATAACTTAATCGAAAGCTTTCCACCTGACTCATCAAAAATCACAGCAGGGCGAGCCCACACTTCGAGAAACTTCTTCTCGCCTAGGTGATGCCGCTCCCTGGTGAGATGGAACCAGACTTCCTTCCGTGCTTTTCCAAGCACTTCGTGAAGACCCGGCGCCCCTCCCCCGAAAACCGCATCACAGCGTGCTAACCAAACTTGGTATGAGCACTCGACAAGAAGAAGCACGAACTGGTTGATCGCCTGGCTAGGCAAAGGGGGCAAGAAACGGACTGTCTGAAATGGAACGCCTGGGAGACTAAACAAACTAGCTATCCGTTGGAGGAGAGAAGCAGAAAGTAAACACTGCGAAAAGATGTGAACTGTATCCTCTCGACCGCGACAAAAGGGGCACACTCCACGAGCCGGGATGGCTGTGAAGGGTCGGAAGCTAATCGGCAAACAGCCTCGCGCCAGGCGGTACATGAATGTAGCTCGCCTGGCGTCAAGGAAGCTTGCCGTAACGAGCTTCCAGCTTGGCCTGTGAAAAGACAGGTCATACCTTTGGCAACGCGGGGGGAGACCGGGGGTAAGGATATCAACTAATTCTAGGAGCGGAGTAGAAATTACATCGATGTCGGAATGGACCTTGCGAAGGCGTGCCAATGAATTGGCAGCCATCGCATAGAATAGGGACGGGGTTCCTGAGCGAGGAACACAGTGAGAGAATGTGTTCTGGGAAAACAAACGGAGTCTAGTGCTAAGGAAGAAGGAAGTAAAGCTTCGAGTCAGGAGCATATCTGAGCTAACGCACCACCTTGGTTATCGTGGTTATCTCGGCACCAGGTAAGCATGCTTAGAGCCCGTCTCGCTTCACCACCCCATCCATCAAGACTCACTGTGTTTCTCTGGGTTTTAGCAAAATACTTAAATAAATTTCTTTATAAATGCACAGTCGTTAATCTAAATTTAAAATGAATTTATTTAGGCAGTGTTCTTCTCCGTATCGCCTTTAATTCGGCAGATTGTAAATTTGCTGAAATAAGTTATAAGAGCATAAAAGTTACACACACTACTTGCATTGTCAACGTCTACATGAAGTTTCACATGGCTGACTGGTGGTGGCGCAGCTTACCACCCATTTTGTTAACGCTGGTTGGTGTTTGTTTCGCAGTATTTGCTGCCGTTGGTGGCTTTGCGTTGAGGAAGGATGCTGCTGTGTGTTCTATCGGCGTGCCAACGTGTCATGCTTGCTAGCATGGATCGCTAGCCTTCACCTGCTCTGCTTGAATAGCTCGCATACACTCGTACGCGCAGTTGATCAAGAACACTGCTCGGGAGGTTCCTGATCTTAATCCGTACCGCGGTGGCAGTGCTGCCAAGAGAGAGAGAGAGAAACTTTAATGAATGAAATGAAATTTTAGGACCTGTGGTTGGGGCCCCTAGTCCAGGGCTCCACTGGCACGAGCGGTTCGCTGGGCTTGGTCCAGGAGAGCCAGTTGGCTGTCCTGGTCCTCGTCCGCAAGTCGCGCCTCCCACTGCCCGTTAAAATGTTGTGTTTTTAGTAGTGTGGAGTTTATATGTTTCGGTCTGTTTGGGCATATCCACGTGATGTGCGGTAACGTTGGCGTGTCCCCGCACCACGGGCATTCGTCAGTGTATCGTGCTTGGTGAATACGGCTAAGTGTATGTAGGTTTGGGTATGTGTGTGTTTGAAGTCGGCGCCAATTCCTCGCCTGTTGACTGTTTAAGTTAGGATGAGGGCGTCCATATTGCCTCCGCTCCTGTCTTTGGTGTTCGAGGATGTCGCGCGGTGTGGAGGGAGGCTCGTCACATGGGTCGGTCCGCAGCTCGGATGCTTAGTACGCGAGCTATATCTATAGCCGGTCCGCCCTTGTGTTGCCCTCCATGCCCTCGTGTGCGGGGCACCAAGTGAGGTTGTGGAATCCGGTAATTTGACTCCCTAGAATTTTTAGTACTAAGCGCGGTGCCATCCCGGAGAGATACAGGCGGCAGGCGGTTTGTGAGTTCGTGAGTATGGCAGCAGATACGTCCCTATTCTCCGCGTCCCTAATTGCAAGTGCAATCGCTGCGGCTTCTGCTGTGCTGGTAGATTTTGCCCTGACCGATGCAGCTATCACACGATTTTGGTTCGTGGCTACCACCGTATACTTGTCCCTGTTCGTTTGACTCGCGTCTGTGTAGTACGCAGTGCTGCCAAACCCAGGGAAAGTTCCCTAGATCTACGAGGACCGCAGCGTGGCCTAGCGGTAGAGCATCCGCTTCGTATGCGGGAGGTACCGAGCTCAAAACCCGGTGCCACCGGGAACCCACCGGTTTTTCTAATGGGTAGAGATGTCCCCTGGCCTGGTGCTCAGCTGTCGTGGGGGTTCACATCTCGAAAGAGGGCCCAATAGAGATTTTCAGCACTTGTCTCTGGGCGCCTCTTGTCCAACCACAGACGGCCTGGTTGACGAGCATCCGCCGCGGCTGTGGGAGGCAAGTGCTGCCGCCGGGTACCTACCAGTAAAATAGGTACAAGCGCACTCCTGGCCTGGTGCTCGGCCATTATGGGACCTCAACGCTTGGAAAGGGGTGTTTGACCTCAACCCGAAGGCGCTCCCACCTCAATAGGTGCTTGAGGCGCCACATGGGAAATGGCCGCCATGGGAGCGGCCCAGACATCACTTGTTTTCCGTGCTCACGTTGGTTTAGACGGGAATTCAGGGCGCAGGCTCCTTTCCCAAGTGCATCACTCCTGAAGAAAGCCAAACGCCAGGCCGGACCCATTTGAACCAGTGGATGCCCGGCGGCGGTGGGAATCGAACCCATAGCCTCCCGCAGCGGAGGCGGGCGCTCTACCACTAGGCCACTGCAGCAGGCACCACTGGCGGTGGCTCGGCTGCAGGTTTCGACCAGCCAAGCCCCGGGAAGTGTGGAGGCGCAGCTTGGCCGTGACCTCACCGGGGAGATAAAGCTCGGAGCCGCCGCGGCAGAGCTCTCGTTGACTTTGTGGCGAGCACATGTACCCTTGACATTGGACGACCAAAGAAGATCCGGACACCCGGAGAAGAAGCCGCTCATCTTGAAGCGCGTCGCGCGGCCAAGCGAGAATGTGAGCGTCGGCGGTGAGCCGATTCGGAATACCGTGCCTCACAGCACTTAGCATTTCCTAGCAAAACTTAGTGAAGTCTTGTAAAACCTGGAGGAAAAGCTAGGTCGATCACCAGCTCCGCTGTTTACTCCAGCCTTGCACCACTGTAGTGCCCCCGTTTTTTTTAACACGAAGGTGTTTTATGCCGGGGTCCACCAAGACTTCACTGACGTATTTACGGAAATACGTCACACGAACATACACGAACATAATACAAAGAAAGAAACCAGAAGAAAAAGTTCCACAAACATGCAACATTTGGAAATCGAACCCACGACCTCTCGGTCCGCGACGATAGATCGCCGAGCGTTTAACCCATTGCGCCACAAACGCATTTGCAGAGAGCTACACAGACGCGCCTTATATATCTAACACTCCTCCGTGTACCCGCGCTCTTGCTCGGGGCGGTGCCGCCGCCTACGAGCAGAAAAGAGAAGTACTGCATTATGACACTAACGCGCACCGACAGTATAATGCCTGGAATATACTTACTAGTGTGCCGACCGCCGGGAGTTTCCAATGGGAGACGCTGGCACTGCCGGTGATGCCTTCCGCCGGAGGCCCCCAGACGGCGACACTGTTTGGGACCGTGCTAACCGAGCGGCGCATCACGCGGCGCATCACGCGTCGCTTGCGCTTCGGGTGCACTTCGGATGCGCGTTCGTAAGCGCAGTCGGTTGCGGCGCGTTGTTGCTTTCGAGCAAGTAGCGTGTGGTGCCTCCGCACGTCATTGCTGGGGTTCTTTTCTGTGCGCATGGTTCGTACTTGTGTTTGTTCACGGACGGAACCGACATGTCGTCGCAGAAAACGAGGCGTAAACACAGCACCTGTTTTGTCCCATATTGTACAACTGGATACCGCTCAAATAACGAGCAAGTCTCATTATTCAGCGCGCCTGCTGACTGGCCAGAACGTTTTGCCGAGTGGGAGAAGAATATAAGAGTGCAGATCGAAGGCTAACTCTGGCGGCTGTCGCTTGTGAGAAACACTTTAATAATTGCTACATTGAGCGCTCGTTCAAAATTAGTTGACGGTGTGTCGCCTATGAAAATGTGCCCTGTTTAATTACCTTCATTTATGGTAATTAATTTAATTTATGGTAATTAGATACAACTTGGTGTGAATTTAGCATTTGTGGACATGTCTCGCATATAATAGTTTACTGTGGAAAAAAGTTACACTTCTTCGGAAACCACGTATTTATTTATTGGTATTTTTCGCAGAAACACCCCGTATCGTGTAGCGTTATAATGATAACTGTGCATACGATCGTTTGTAAGTGCAACAAAATCATATTCTTTCGATTACGCTTTGCACCTCAACCAACGTTCCGCAGAACGAAACGGGCTGGGACAGTCCATTGGCGTCTGTCGCACACGCGCGCGTTGGCTAGAGACGCCGCTCGGCATAGCACGGTCCGTACGGCTATCGCCGTCTGGTGGCCGCCGGCGGAAGGCATCATTCTCCGTGCCACCGGAAAGCCCGCGGTCGGCACACTAGTAAGTATATTCTAGGCACCAGTGGCGTAGCCAGAAATTTTTTTCGGGGGGGGCTCAAGTTGCAACGCGGCCTCCTCCTTATAAAAGTTGTCGAGGCATCAAATACATCAATAATAACTGCATTGCCATTGCCAATGCCATTGTATATTAGGTGCTGAAAACGAGTTATTAACGCTACGCACAGTCAAGACAAGTAAATTATGTGTTTGTTTCGTAAAAGAATAGCTTCGTATGTCCCAAAAATTGTGGCAGTAATAGCTGATATCAGTGCTTCCGCGTTTTTTTTTTTTTTTTTGTTTCTGGTTTATCTAATAAGCAAAGAAAATATCACGTGAACTTCATATCAGTTCGAAACCAGCAAAGCAGTGCATGCAGCTGGTATGAAAAACGTAAAGGCCATAAAATGAACAAGTTGACAAATATTTTGATGAATCTTTGTCATTTAACAACCTCGTTTACATTTTTGTACATATGCAACGGTCAGGGAAAAACCTCAATGACGCTGTCCTTCGTTGCAACGGATTGCGCAGCAGCAGATGTTACCGCACGTATATTGTAATTGCACCGAAATTATAGTTGCAACAACGAGTACATATAAAAAGCAGAAGTTCCGCAAAATATACATTAGAAATGCGAAGATATAATGGAATATACAAATGGCAAGAAAGTGTCGCGTGAAACCAAGTTCACTGCTTGTATACACAAAACCTCGCAACAAGATATTTAAATATACGTATAAGTCTGCAATAAATCTACGTATCTAAGGAAACGTCATTGTATATAATGCGTCAAACAAGACAAATAAACATGTTGCGCAGTCACAGACAGTAAACTTCACGCATACGAGTATAAAGACAGACGATCCCAACCTTTAATAATCAAATTCTGATTCTGATTCTGATCCAGACAAGAACAAAACTATGATCTCAGAAATTGTGATATGCATTTGGGCCATGCTGCGATCGCGACAGCACCGTGTGGCTAGAATAAGAGAAAAAGAATGCAGAAATCAATATGAAAATGCGTATTTTAACTGCCTGCACAGCGGCAACAATTATTCTGCACCCCAAGTCAAAGAAGGCTATTGCTTCGTTTAAAAAAAGAAGTAAATCCATGTAGCTAAAAAGGAAAGAAAAGGACAAACGAAAGCCACAGATGATGCGGCAAGTTGATTTACCCAACATCCGAGTGCGTTTTTGGGAAACGCCGCGTGTGCCGGGCTTTCAATGAGCAAGGTTTGTCAAAATTGGTTATTGATGTCCCCGTAATTTTTGTATTCCCAGGATAATTTTGATTATCATGCTAACTGTTACAACAAACGGTAAAAATTTCTGTGGTTTTAAAAGCTAATGAACAGTCATACGTTTTCATAATTACGAGCTTATATAGGAATGTGAAGGAACACATATTTTTACAGGCATTGATTTTTGCTGCTTCGCTATCTAAACGATAAACTTTACTCGGCGGGGAGGTTTAGTGAAGCGTTCAGTAACTTCCGACACGTTGATGGCGACGTCTCTGTCGGCGTATAGAAGCGCCAGCATAACCATGCGTTCCTCATTGTAAAGCGCAAGTGGTTTTTTTAGTAATCTCATGTTTGAAAATTTCTCTGCGCTGGCAGTGGCACTGGAAGGGCGACTAGAATATGCAGCAGTTTGTACTAGAGCACTGCACGGGCCGATTTTTTCAGCCCGGACCCGGCCCGGGCCCGTTTTTACGTTGGGCTGCCCGCCCGAGCCCGAACAAAACTTTCATGGCGAGACCCGGGCCCGGCCCGAGCCCGGAAATAATCTACGTTACCCGCCTGGCCCGGCCCGCCACCCCTTTACCTCAGGCCCGAACCCGGCCCGATACCGAAAAATACATGTTTGTCAGAGTTCAGACGCCCGAGAATAACTCGCTGCACGTTACACGCACACCACGAGAAAGCCCGGCCCGGGCCCGGGTCAAAAAGCACACGCCGTTCCCGAGCCCGGCCCGAGCCCGGCCCGAGCCCGGCCCGAGCCCGTGAAAAAACTGCTCTACCCGGCCCGGCCCACGGGCCGGGCCGGGCCCGGGCTTTCGGGTAAGCCCGAGCCCGTGCAGTGCTCTAGTTTGTACACATGTACATATAACCTGCAGTCTCCATGAGAGAGGGCATCTATTCCTGTGCTGAAACCTAAAAACACTTCGATATCGTTTCCTCAGCACCACGCTCGACAAGGTAGACAGCCGTCCTCTTACGGAAGCCACAATTCTTGGTCCCTGGTCCCAGCCGACGTCGGAACGAACTGCTTTAAAAGCGCTATTACGCTTTTTAAAAGAAACAGGACTTAGTGAAAAACTATAGAATGTGCGGACTGATACGTTTCTTTTAGTTTTCTTTTTAATCTTCTTTTGTTTTCTAATATTTTCTGCCCTTACCCCATCCCCCTGTGCAAAGTAGCCAATCGGACACTTAACCTGATTAACCTCTTTGCCTTTCACCTCTTATTTTCCTTCCTTTCTTCATTCGATATCGTTGACATCCTTGTTTACGTACCTTGCACAAACAGTAAGCTGTTCAATTCCAGCAATATCCGTCGTTTCGTCAGCAAGCACGGAGAAGCAGCCTGCAGCGTTCACTTTTGCATCTAGGCTTTCTTTGGTAATTTCACCACGAATTTCTATAATTTGGATTGGTACATCTGGTTTAAATACGAGGCATTACTGGGGCAACTTTCCAAATGGTTCTTCAGATGTGTATCTCCACAATCAACTTGCATGCGAAGAAGCGTTCTGGAAATACCAGTAATTTCAGCGGGGGCTTTACTTAAATCCATAGGACCAGTGTCCCTATCGCCACGGAGAGCAAGACCTTGCCGCCCGCAAAAAAGAACTGTCTCAAATTAAATAGGCCGTTGAGTTTCTTCTGTTTTCTCTTATTTTACTTTGCCCGCCCTGGTCCAGCTTATCGATCACATTGGACGCGCTTTCTGAAAATGTTTGGAGAAAATTATCAGATGCCAGCTGACAGTCGCGGTGATATTTAATATTTTCCTCTGCGTGGAAGATTGCGAGCACGTGCTTCCATTTCTGGAACGGCTTAGACACGCGCGTTCGAGTGCGTGCATGTTGGCCCAAGTTTATAAAAACATTAAACCCAGAAAGTTCCAGAATTAAAAACCAGAAGCACGCCTTTGGAAATGTCAGTGCACTTTCGCGTCAAAAGTGTATGAGAACTTTATACTCATGAAGTTTCGGAATTGAAATCCATGCGCTCCGTAGATTCCGGTGCCGCTGCGAGATGCCGCGACGCGCCCGCTCGCTATCGAAAATCCCTTGAAACTTTGTGCTCGGCTGGGGCTCCTTACGTTATGTGACTCTAGTTGCATGGGCGTTTGCACGAAATCCAGCTTGAGTTCGCAATTTTCGCGCCGAAATGTCCTTTCGAGTGTCAAAAAGACATTGTAGACAAAATCCACAATAATTTCCGGCGCCGGTGGTTGTTTTGGTCGGCGGTGCATGACAGCACGAAAAAATTTCGGGGGGGGCTGAAGCCCCATCAGCCCCCCCCCTGGCTACGCGCCTGCTAGGCACTATACCGACAGTGAACGCTTCGGTGGTCTCAGCACTACGACGCCTCGATGCCAGCATTCGAAGGGACGCTGGCATCAAGAAGCACTACCAACGCCACCTAGGTGGCGTTCACCGTACTCAGCACAGCGGAGCGTGGCCTCCGCAATTAGCTCTGAAAATGTTTCTGAAGTTGATCGCGGAGGCTGCAATTACGACGCGCTGTACGCGCTGATTTGACTCGGTGACGATTCAGTTACGTGCTTTGTCTTGCGCGTTGTATTAGTGTGTCAGTTACGTGCTTCGTCTTTCGCGTTGTGCTAGCGTGTGCAGCGTAGTGCAGCTTCCATATGCACGACGGGTGCTCATGGTCATCGACGTTGGTAGTCGTGATGGAGGAGACGTGCCACCAGGCGTCAGCGTGGGTGCATCAACGCCTAAGGGCGCTTTAGCCACAAAACACCAATAGACATTATATATCAATGTGCAATAAACATTACACTACTTCTGTGAAGACACGTTTCACTTTCGTGTTCTATACCGATTCCTATATAAGAGGGATCAACCACATTTTTTAAACACGCGCCGCGCGCGGTTCTCCCGGTGCCGCTACTAGATGGCGCAGGGTGGCGTTGCATGTAGCAGTAGCGCACCCAGGATCTCTGCCAGGGGGGGTGACAGTTTGCCAATACCATCTAAACAGCACTAATTTCAATTTTTCACGGAAAATTGTAAAAAAATGCGCTTTTTGCGAGTGTGCAGACGATTGCGCGTCTTACATCGTCGTTGCAGTACTCAAATGCCCAAGGGGTTACACAAAAGGGGGGGGGGGGTTAGGTCGGCCTCAGGGGGGGGGGGGGGGGGTTACAACCCCCAAATCCCCCCCCCCCCGTCGGTGCGCCACTGGCATGTAGGCCCCCTAATGATTTCTAGGGAGCCTATTGACCCTTTTCGCGGAGCAGTTTGTTTTCGAGAAACGAGATGGCGCTCACGGCGGCGCGCCAAACCTCTCCTCAGCGACCGCGCACGAATACGAAACCATTACCGCTTCTACCTTGCTTCTGCGCGATCAGCTGTCGGAAAAGCAATTGAGTTTTCGCTAACACACTGTGCTCCAATCATGCTAGATTGAATCATGCGGATTGAAGACGTGTGCAGTAGTTGGCTACAAAAATAGTGACAGGCATGTTAAGGAATAGAATGAATCTGTGTGGCCAAGTTCGCGGATCGCTGCTGCAACTGTCCGAACGTGTTACCGGCACTTCGGGTTTCCTCGAGGATACAGAAATTTGCTCATCCGCCAGCCTTGTATCGCTAACCTTCAAAGAAAGGGCTTCATCCCCAGAACGTCGGCAAGAGTGAGTACCACTCGTTAAAGAATGACAAAGGGAGTAGCGCCGCTTCCTGTCATAGTAAGTTTCGCGCACGTTATCTATACACATCTGTCCCAAATGGCAGGGAAACTTACGCCCACTCTATCGCCGACGTATCAAGAATAAGTGAATGGGCGCACACTTGAATATATGAGCACTGTATACACACAATAAATGACGGACACCTATGGCGCAGGAATGGTCGAAGCTGAATGTTTCGTGACGGTCCACAAGAGTAAGCGAGTTACTAGCTGTAATATATATTTGCTACAATGTACCCAATGTACAAAACAGCTACTTTTCAAGCCTTGTGCGCAGCAAGAACAAATCTATCGGAACTGAGCACACCCGCGAGCGATTAGGCAGAAAATAATCAGATAGTGGCCGCACCGAGGAACTTCACTGAGTCAGAAACTGACAAGCCACTGCTTCAAAACATTTGCCGAATAAAGAACAAAGAGCAAAACACACTAATCCTGACTGAATTCATAATCAGAAAGCTTGGATAGCTTGGAATACATATTTAGCCCCGCTTTTAGAACAAGCACCATATTCGCTGCTTGCGCCGTTTGGACATAGCTTAATTTTTTTTTTCAGAGCTGATATGTTATCAGCTCCGAAAGCGCTTTGCATGTTCTATGAAGCTGTGATCAAAGCTTCGTGTCGTCCACCTAGTCACCGTCTATACGATATCTCCGAAAACATAGGTTTTCTAAGCCGCGCCGGCGTCATACACTTCCATTGTAAACAAGGAGGCAACGGAGGCAGTTGAGGCAAGCAATGGACGCGTCACCACGTGATCAATTATGGCAGTGCCCACGGGATCGCCGCGAAAAGGGTCAATATGCAACGCTATTACATGTAGATGCTCTTTAATGATTTCTGCCGGCATTTGTAATTCAGGACATGGTCAATTCCCTTCGATCGTGGATATATGTGCCGTGTTGTCAGCTTGCTTGATAAAAACACGCACTGTCCACCCGAAGTCTTTTTAAGGCAAAAATTTTAAATTTCCATAAAGGGACAAGAAGAAAACCATTCTCGCACCATCTTTAGGCCACAACAACATAATCATTTCAGAATTTTTAAGGAACAGAGAATTTTATTGCTTCCAAAGCGGCATTTCTTCGGCTAGGTACGCGCAGTCAAGAGGCGTTCCACAAGGGGCAGTACTTTCTCCAGTCTTATTTAATATTCTTATGAGTTCCATCCCATGTCATGATGATGTACATACTTATGTGTACGCTGATGACATAGCGTTTTTTTCATCGGCAAATGACATCCACAAACTATCAAATATTACAGACATACTTGTCTGCTATAGAAAGGTGGCTTGATGCGATGCATCTCTGTCTCAACGTTAACAAATGCTCAGTGCTAGCGTTTCCATTAAAGGACCCCATATATATTTCTCTCTCTTATCATCTAAATATTATCCCACAAGTAGAGACAGTCAAGTATCTTGGCGTGATATATGACGGTTCACTGTCTTGGAAGGCACACATTGACTATATTGCAACAAAAGGTGTTCGTGCGGTTGGCTTGCTGCGTAGGCTGAGCAATAGTCGATCAGGAATGCGAAGAGCAACGCTTTTAACAATATACCGCATGTATGTTCGACCGGTATTGGAATTTGGATGCGTACTGTACTCTGGAGCTCCTGCATATAAACTTCACCCCCTTGTTCTTCTGGAGAGGCAGGCCTTGCGACAATGTTTAGGGCTACCTAAATTTGTAGCAAATGAAGTTTTATATCTGGAAGCTAGGATGCCATCTCTTGTTACGAGGTTTCGATTATTAGCCGTGCAGTCATATTTAAGACTATATGAATCCCCTATAAGGCGTTCACAAACAGTTTTTATCTCCCAGCCGGACTTGTTTTTCGGCTTGTACTGGCCGCGATTCCACACACCACAAATTATTTTTATTCAAACTCTCCTAGATCAATTAAACATACAAATTCGTGAGGTGAGTCATGTTGTTTACAACACCAATTCCATTAAAATTCAGTATGATGATATTTTCCCTAAAAATGCAAAGGCATTATCTTACCGCATGCTAAGCTCAATATTAAATGATTACTTTTTGCACGTTCCGATCGAGACAGTTATTGCCACTGACGCTTCTCAAAATGAAGAAAAGTGTGAAATTGGAATATTTTCTCCTATTCTTGATTGGCCGTTCTCTGTTCGCCTCCCAGACTTCGTACCGATCTTTCTAGCGGAATTTTTAGCTGTCGTTCTAGCCCTCCGTAAACTCAATACATCAACACGTTCCACAGTGATCGTGACGGATTCTTTATCTCTGTGCTCCTCCCTCACAGCTTCCGATAATTCCCCGGTTTTGCGAGCTTTCACATCGTTAGTGCCCCCTCACTTAGCTTTGATTAGATTGGTGTGGGTACCAGGGCACAAGGGCATATTTCTAAACGAAATGGCAGATTCGTTGGCGAAAGCGTCCCTGAATGGCCCGGTAATTCATATCCTACCGATTTCAGCTTTCATCATAGGGGCTAGATTTCGTAGAAAAATGATGCTGCGTCAATTTCACGCCTCTTCTTTAACAAACTCGTCAGATTTTCAGCACTTGTCGCATTATTGGAATAGCAAACTCTGTCAAACGCGATCACTTGAAGTCGCAATCACTAGACTACGCTGCAGAACTCCATCTTTAAATTTTTACCTACACAGAGCTGGTCTGGTTCACTCACCTAACTGTCCCTATTGCGGACAACATGAAACATTAGATCACTTTCTGTCAAAGATATTCTGAATTGCGAAAAAGAACCTTAGAAACACCGTTCCGCCTTCTTAGATTAGAATTAAATGTTCAAAATTAACTATCATTGGGGGCCTCTACCCTTGGGCACAGCGACGGGAAGGTTGTCGATGCCATCCAGAATTACATTACAGGGTCAGACAGATTTATATGACAAAATCAGGGCTTAGGGTTCCGAAATATTTTTATTAATTCGATGACTACTTCTTTTTTTTAGTCATCATTTATTCCTTTATTCTTTTCAAGTCATTTGATATATTCTAATTATTCATTCTCAGATGCCTATATATTCCCACATTTATGTTTGTATTGTTTTATACATCTCCTTTCTGATTGTTATTTCAAACTACCCGGTTCTTGGCCAATCCCCCAGAGTGGGTATGTGCCAATAACTCCAAGGCTCTACCTCTACCTCTACCTAACATAATCATCGTGCATCTTCAAAGCCTAAATTGTACACCTTCCTATATATACCTATCCTCCAGAGGAAGAAGAAGGAAACAAAATCTGGCGCTCGGTGGTTGAGAGAATTTTCGCTTCCCAACATTGTCCTGTGCTCGTTCCGCGTCGTCGAAGAGCGTTTCGACAACCTCGTCGCCTGCAGAGAGAACGATCTCGGCTCCCACTTCGAAATGGCAAAGCGCATCCTGCTCCTCCCGCTGGCGTGCCTCCTGCTGCAGCAGGCCTACGGCTGGGAGAACACGCGTAAGCACACACACCGTCAATGTATATAGCAGTGCCGCAAGGTATTTTGCTGCCCCAGGCACCAAATTTAAGCGTATGGTGCCGAAAAATTTTAACGTCACTTTGCGAGGCATGTTGGTTGCCGCGGTAAGTTGCTATCACAGATAGTACGTGCAATAATAATAATAATTAAAAAAAATTCACCGACTATTACGATACTCTCTAATGCGAAGTTGAGCGCAGCTCTGTACGTGTTTTCATTTCGCGATGAATTGGCTGCCGCGGACAATCTGTCTCGTGCGGCACGTTGCAAACCGAGCGAAGTGTGTTGCGGCCGCCTGACTAATCTGGAGATCGCTAAAACCCGTGCATGGGTGACGCGTGGGCGCGATTCACAGAAGCCGCCGCCGACAAACCTCCCAGACGACGCGCGCTACTCTGGCGCCATCTCGTAGCAATCGTCGCCACACTATACACTTTTGTTCTCGCGCTTTCACTAAACCCTCCTCTGCTTCCCGCGCGCGCTACACCCTCCTTTCCGCTTTCTTCCACACGTCTCTCATCTCCCGCGGCGCTCCGCGTTCGCTCTCATATTTCGCTGTGCTCGTTCGCTCGGTTACGCCGACGCTTGCCGCAGGAACGGACGCCTAAGAGCTGCGCTCTTAGAAATTGCACACAAATTGTGCGGGTATCATTTCATACCGGTGTCACACGACCACTTTTGATCGCGATCAAGCCTGATCCGGATCGAAATTTTTGACTGCGATTGGCTCCCTTGCGCAGCTCGCGCAAAGAAGCCAATCACGACCGAGAAATTCGATCCAACCACTTGTAGCTGTGTCGCCGCAACCCTTTGCGTGAATAAGGCAGCCACGC
The DNA here is from genome assembly GCF_013339745.2 of Dermacentor silvarum. Lineage (NCBI taxonomy): Eukaryota > Metazoa > Arthropoda > Arachnida > Ixodida > Ixodidae > Dermacentor > Dermacentor silvarum. Next base: position 175,643,452 of record NC_051155.1, read on the forward strand.
GTTCCTCAAGTAGGTTACAAACTTGTATTCTAAATAAGGGTGTGCGAATAGTAATTTTTGAGACCGAATACGAACATAATTGTGGCAAAAACGAATCGGGTCGAATACTGTTTGAATAGTTCTCGAATATTGAAGTGTTTTTCACCATTAATATGCAACAACGCTTACATCCCAGCATTCGCTACATCAGCAAATTTCTGTCATTGAAGTTTGGAAGTGTATTGAATACTTAGTGCAGATACAAAAGTATAGATATTCAGTACAGAAAAAAGGTCCCATAGAGTAAACACTGTAGGGGGACCTTTTATAATGTTAAAAAACACGAATACTACTTAACAGCAGAAAAGCAGCGAAATATAAAAATACAAATACGAATGCAAATACATACTGAGGCGAAACAGTAGTACAATTGAAAATATAAAACGATAGGGATAAGGCATAAGCTGAAGTAGAAAACGAAGCAAACAGTATTCAAAATGACAGATTGGAATTTGAGTTTAAAAGACCTATTCAGCAAACGGTGCTATAGGTTAAACATGAAATTGCGAAGCTGATGTTTGAATGACGATATGGAAAAGGCACACTAAATGTTATAAGGCAAAGAATTCCAAAGTATGATTAAAACAAATGCTACTCTTTGAGAACCATAGTTAGTTCGTACCTTGGGGAGTATAAAATTGTTATTGGAGGAAAAGCGCGTAATATTTGAATTAGTAAGCTGTTTGATAAGAACAAATTTCAGAAGACTATGGTCTTTAATTGCTTGGTAAGCTTGGTAAGTGCAGACATTAAATTTGATTAGATTGTCAATATTCAGTATGTGCAGTTCCCGGTGCAGAACGTCGGTTGCTCCAGGTGAGAATGCGAATGGCTTGATTCTTTACATGTTGGAGGGAAGAAAGGTGGCAATGATATGTTTGACCCGAGGAAGCAATCCAATAATTTAGATGACTGTGAATGAATGCATAATATAATTAAGGTGATCAAAATAGTTAAGTCAAAGTAACATCTAGATTTTAGTTTTCCCTAATACCATAGGAATTTTTCCGCTGCAGCTCATTAATATGCAAATTAAATTTTAAGCGGGAATAAAGCTTGATACCAAGGAAGGAACAATTATCTCATAGATGAATTGGATGTTTGTTTATAAGGAGGGGCATGACTTGCGCGTTATTTATGGACCTGGAATTAAAAATTAAAAACTTAATTTTGGAGGGATTTATCAAAAGCTTGTTTTTAGCACACCATGCACTAACGTTAATAAGTTCTGCATTAAGGGTTGTTGTAAGGCTGCTTAGAGAATTACTCGAACATAAGAGAGTCGTGTCGTCAGCATATAAGATGCATTCTGATAGTGTGGTTAGACACTGTGGAAGGTCATTAATGTATAGCATAAATAAAAGCGGACCCAGAATTGAGCCTTGTGGAACGCCGATGTTAATTATTTTTTTAGTGGAACAGATGCCGGAGATGGATATTAATTGCTCACGATCACACAAGTAACTGCGGAAAAGATTGAGAGAGTTGCCACTAATGCCATAAGATGCAAGTTTAGAAAGAACTTCATAATTGTATCAAAGGCTTTCGTAAAATCTAAGAAAACAGAACCAACGAAGTTACCATTGTCAATTTATAGTTTACATTTTTCTGTGAAGTAAATGAGGGCTAGGTTAGTCGAGTATCCTTGTCTAAACCCAAATTGTTTTGGATGAAATAGGTTAAATTTCGTTAGGTAGCTAGACAGGCGAACATGTATTAGTTTTTCAATTACTTTGCTAAAAAAGGGGAGAATGGATATCGGCCTCTAATTAGAAATTAATCATCTGTCACCGTTTTTTAAATACCGGAATAACCTTACTCATCTTTAACTTACGGGAAATAGACCGGTTTCAAAAATTAGATTGATTATGTAGGTGAGCACAGCCGCAATATTATCAGCAATCATTTTCACATGGTTAGCAGAAATGTTATCAATACCTACGTTAGAGGATTTTATACTAGTAATTGTTCTTACCTCCTCTGGGGTAGCAGGAAAAAAAAATGAGTGACCACAATGATCAAGTTCGTCATGCGTACTGGATGGAACAGCTAGGTATGGGAGAGGAGAAGTAGTCACTAAATGCATTAGCGATATCTAATGGGTTAGATATTACTGATCATTCATGATGAATGTTGGATGTAGGCGGATTAATGGTTTTATTGAGAAAGGAATTAGATCAAGCGTCATTGCTTTTTTTTATGTCTGAAACAGTGCAATTAATTTCATTTTGATAATATCGCTTTTTCGCATCCTTCATTACAGCATTCAGTGTGTTACAATACTGCTTATAACGATCAAGTAGATGCACATTAAATGGTTGTCTTTTTTATATCTTTCTTGTTATCTTTCTAGTTATCTTTCTTACGCAGGCTATTAAGTAGTCCCTTTGTTAACCATGGGTTTCTAGGGGGAAGAATAACGTTTATGGCACTGTACACATGTTGTCGATGAAGACACGCAATCGGATATTACAGAGATGAAAGCGGTGTATGCCGATTCAGCATTATTCATTAACGTGACACGAGACCAATCAGAATTAGATACCATTTCTTTAAATTTGTCGCGATCAAACTTATTCTTAACAAAGCTTACACTATTAATGCGAGGACTGTTCTCAAAGCAAAGTGCAACTGGGAAATGATCTGTAATATTGCTTTGAAGAATGAATGCGGAGGGAGGATGAAGAACGTTCGAAAGCGCATGGTCAATAAGTGTTCCCAAACCGTTATTAGTGCAACGGGTGGGAAGGGAGAGAAGAGACCATAACCTTGGAAACAGCTGACATACTGAGTTAGGTAAGAGGAGGATGCATCAAGTAAATTAATGTTAATGTCCCCCAAGATGATAACGGCCTTTTTTTTTCCTTTGAAAGAATGTCAAGAAGAGTGTCAAGTGCTTCACAAAAAGCAGGAATCGGTGAATGTGGTGATCGATAAATGGTACCAAAGACAATATTATTATCAATGCCTATTACAGAGTGGTCAACCTCAATCCACACGGACTCACAATCACAGATATTTAAATGAAGATCAAGCCTACGCTTGTATCTAATGTCAGACCGAATAAACATGGCTGATCCACCATATGTTGTGATGAAAAGCGATTGCAACATTCTGCATTGTATGATAGGGAAACCATGAAGATTTTGATCGAAATCACTCAGCCACGTCTCAGAAACACATATAATTGAGAAAGAATGAAGACAAGATGACAATAGTATCTGATAATCGCGAAAATGTTTGCGAAGACTGCGTGAATTGAAATGAATCGCTGAATGATGCCTATGCGTAGAGTAGGATTGGACATCGTTAACGGAAATGTACGACATGCGATCAGATCAGAATACGAGGATCCGAAAAAAAAAGCAACAAAAAGAGAAAACCTGGTCAATTTAACCAAAAATCGCAAGATCCGAGTCACTCTTTATGCGAAAAACTTTGCTATCAGTAGATTGCCTCGCCTTGATGACGCAGTCATCAGTCAAAAAAAAAAAAAAAAAAGCCACTTTTTCTGTCAGTTGCAGGGCCTTGCTGAATGATTGCTTATTCTGTGGAGTGAGGTGGTCATTGACGAAAACTGCTTTGTTTCGTGCTTTGCTGAATCCAATGTCACTAGTGTTAAGGCGTGCCTTTCGGGCTTTGCCTATCAACTCGGTTTTCAAGGCGCGAGAGTGAAATCGGACAAGCAAGTGCTTTGTATCAGAAGCAGACGGAACACGATGAATGACATCAATATCATTAGCAGAAACAGGACATTCTATTTTAGAGGCAATAGTTTGAAGAATTGTCATGCAGTCTTCACCCTGGGTACACGGAACGCCTGTGATTTCCAGGTTGTTTTTTTGTGAGTACTGTTCCATGTCACGAATTCGTCTTTCCAAAGATTCGTTATGCGCGATTAGGAATTTGTTCATTGCAGTTAGTTCTTCCTTTTCTATTTTGAGGGATTCAACAGTCCTGTTCAGAAAATCAAGAGTGCTTGTTAGTCCTATCTCGTCATTTAGACCTTTAATGATCAAGGAAGGCTGGGAATCTAACTTGGATACTACAGTTGTCGTTATCTTGTCAAACAGGTTATCAAGTTTGTCTTTGAAAGTATTTTCTAGCTGTTCCACGCGTTTGGACAGTTCAGCGACAGTTGGCATGGTTGAAAGAAAACGCCGGAAGCAGCAGCAGCAGCAGCAGCAGCAGAAGTGGCAATAAATTATAAACTAAATGAATAGCAATATACAGACGGGGAAAATGTGCACGAACCTGTGAAGCCGAGAGGGAAGAGTCAAGCATGCACACACTGCTACACCGCCACTGCTGCTTCTGAATGAAGTTGAGTGGTCCGTAGGACATTCATATAGCCAAGCTGCTGGCGACCAGGCGCAGGCGCAGATCCTAGGGCAGCAGTGAGCTGTCAGAATCACGCCGGGAGCCCGATGACGCACGCTGCTGTGAATCGCGCCCACGCGTCACCCGCGCGCTGCTTCTCGCCGTCTCCCGATTAGCGAGGCAGTCGCGCCACAGTTCGCTCCGTTTGCAACGTGCCGCACGAGACAAATTGTCCGCGTCAGCCAATATATCGCGAAATAAAAACACGTATCTAGAGCTGCCCTCAGATTTCGCACTGGGGACTATGGTAATCGCCGGTGAATTTTTACAGCGAAGCTGTATGCCTCTCGTTGGTCGGAAAATTTCGTGGCGTAAACACAAATCACCCATACCCAATACCACACAGGCGGAAAGTTTTAGTTTTTCCGGGGGGGCGGGGTGGGGGGCCTGGGGCCTGACCAGCTTTCCGAACGCCACCCATATATATATATATATATATATATATATATATATATATATATATTACACTGGAAACTTCGTGTGGCCTCGAAAGATTGGTCACTGAAGTGCCGAGCTTGAATGACGAGCTCAACCAAGAGACTGACGCGCCTCTTGGTTGAGCCATGCGACAAGCGGATTCAGTTAAACACGTCAGGGAGATACATGTGTTTTGTGCGTATTCAGTCGCTCAAGTACACATCTATGAAAAAGCAATGTAACGCCTTGTAAAAGATTTGCTACAAAAGATACAATCAAGAAATCTTTTCCCGACGAAAGTTCACTTATCGACACGAGAAGACATAACATATATAAACATTAAACGATATATAACAATTTCTGAACACAACTTATGCTTAGAATTATTAGCATAAGTATAATGTAGTTCCATAACGCCATAGTTTGATTACATGTTAAAGCATGCCTTATGCCACTGGTTTCGTTTATTTTCCGGAGGCAGAACAAAGGATTATGGAGTAAAAACTATCAGGTGCCCAAATAAATAAACATGTTAACAAATAAATAAATAAGACAGCGATATCTCAGAAGCGCGAAAGGACTCGATAGCAAATATAGGAACAACGTGGATTGTGTTTTTGAGAGGCAAATGCAGCGTACGACGAATAAAAATTAATAAGGATAATGCACAGATATACTAGGGAGTTTTACAAATAGCGCAACCACGCGTCTTTTCTTACCCAAATGGCCTCACTCTGCTTGCGTGGATATGGACCACATTTTCGTTTCTTTGTACAACTTTTTGTGTTGTTTTCAAAGGCAGGTGGTTTGCTTTGACTTGTAAGTTGGTTCCTTTCTCTCTCCTATTAAAGAATGCAGTTCGTTGTCTGATGCGGTGATTTTAACATCATTGAAAAAGTGTTCGTTTGGGCACTTGATCTGGAAATGAAGTTGTCGGCAATCTTATTCAAGTTGATTTTGCGGGATAGTTCTTTGTGCGCGTGCAAAATTGCCAGATGGTTCAAACGGTCGTGTCCAGTTGTCGACCGCAAGTACACTTTCAGTCACCGAAGGCAAGAAAAGGACCTCTCGGATGTCGTCGACGAGACCGGTATGGCCAACGCAAGTTTTTTTAGCTCGGCCATTTCCGGCAAAAGGTTTCGCAGGTGTTCGCCATTGCCCCCCGTAAACATGTGCACGACGTCCCCAAATGTGTGCAATGATGCCGACCTTTGCTGGTTTAAAATGTCAATCAGCATATCTCTGTGCAAAATCAGGCATCCTGGTTCAAGGTCGTCACCGTAAAACTATGTTATATATACTTCGTCTTCCTTCCCTATGACAAGCTGCTCAATGTGGGACTTATGCGGCCACATATCATGTGGATACCTGTTGTTTAACGAAGACAGCACTGTGTCAAGTACTTCATAGAACCCCTGGTGGTACATGGCACTCGTTGATGGAAACACGTGAGCTGAGGAACCTTCTTGATAGCGGCGTGGAGTCTTCTTTCGGATAGCGGCTAGAACACACGGGTCCTCAACTCCTACTTTTCCTGCCTCTGCTATACATATGTGGGTCACGCGCTTCATTTTGGAGTTAATCGGTCCAAGCTTGGGCCATCCGAGATGGCTGGTCCCTTCGCGTGCGCTGTCTCCCCGCGCGCCTAGTGTTATTCCGTATGAAGTCCAATAGTCATATGAGTGAGCGACCCATACACTACGGGTGCGAGAAAAAGCCCGTAACGCTGAGCCGTAACACTTGATGGATATTATCTTCACACGCGCTCAATATTCGGGTTAGTTGGAGGTCACGTGATCAAATGCGCGAATGGAGAGGAGAGCACACGTCTTCTAATCTAGCCCTGCCGCAGCTGCGAATTACTATGTGCGGTTGACGCTTACGCGGCCCGCGTGCCGTATCCGATTGTTGGTAATCATTGGGGGGGGGGGGGGTGCAATGTTAAAGGGCGAGCAGGGATGGCTGCTAACTTCATGCGCGCTGTGTTCCTTCTTAGGATGTTTTTCAGCGCCCCAAGTGTTGCAGATCGCATAGCCTAAGTTAAGAGACAGGGGTAATTGGAGATCGCTGACAGAGGCTGTCCTATAGTGGACATAGAAATATGCAGATGATGGTGATGAATCTAATTTGCGGAGTCGCGGTGAATCGCATGGTTGTACGAAACGTTCGCCCCCACTGCCGGCTGTTCATCATAATGCCAGCGTTGTGATAGCGACTGCTCGCGGTCATCCAGCGGGATATTTAGAGGTTTACATGGTCCGTGCATTGCACGATCTTTGTTATTTCAATTAGTGAGTAAATGTTACAATTAATATAGGCGATATACCCAACGTACAGAATCGTGTGAGGGCCGCACTTTTTGCCGCAGTTTCTTACAAGGGACCGGGCCATTTTATCAAATTTTTCCAACTACGAGTATGAAATCTGCCGTAAACATCCGCGATCGCCTCCTCTCGCCATCTATGGTCGTGTACAACTTTAGAAGGCAGTGGCTTTTGCCCCTCAAAGGCGGATGCACACGAGCATCCACAAATGGGCGTGCACTCTTGCGGGCCAGATTGTAGATAGTCCATAAACACGCTCCTCGTGGGTGGTGACCTAACTATATACCCGCACCACGCTGGGCGAACGCAGACCTGTTCGGCGACGTGTGCTGGTCGAACGGCTCGAGCGTGCTGTGGCTCCACCGTGGCGAGCTGCCGTCGGCCGTGGTGGGCCTGCGGTACCCGCTCGAAACGGCGCACAACTGCAGCTTCGCCGTGGCCAGCGACAGCGGCGCGCTCATCGTGGTCGTCCGGCTGCTCGACCTGCGCCGGGATCTCAACGGCACCTGCCTCGACCACGTCGCGGTGCGTGCGCTTTGGTAAACAGGGGTAGGCTCGCGCTCGAGTGACCTGTGCCGTGCGGCTTTAAGAGAAACTTCGCATGTGGTCCAGCAACGATTCCAGCATTCCAGTCCAGCTACCAGAAACCAGCAACCATTCTGATTGCTGGTTTGCCCATGGCTAACACCTTTACCCTTGAGGCTATATAGAAACCTTGTTGTATACTACAGCGAGCTCAAATTACACCTGCATTGAGAGAAGCCACAGTAGAAAACTAATTTTGACCAGCTGGTGCGCACCGATATATATATATATATGGCACGAGAGTTCCACTGCAATAGTTAATAAAGCTTATTTCATACAGTTTTTTTGTGTTTCTGTCGCAGCTACCATCGTGTTTACTTGCCACCAAAAGGACGCAAGAAAAAAAAAAAAAGCATTAGTTCTCATGATAGGTTCTATCCTATGTACCCCTCAAGAATTAGGATGTAGCCATGGGACAGAGCAAGCGACCTTCATAAACCAAAAAGAAAGTTAGAATGTTTAGTGTTTGACCAGTGGCTCGTTGCCAGTAAAACACGAAGACGCAATGGTAACGCGTGTCACTTTCCCATTCTTTCCCCTGGAGCGAGACTTCGAGTGCATTCAGCTATCTGTTCGTGCGCGAGCTGGAACATCTCGGTTTCGTTTGTCTTGGTTAAGAAAAAAAAAATGGAAAAACCGTTTGCAGAACTTCGCGTGTGGTACACTATACTACGACATTAAAACGGATGAGAGCTAGAAGGTCGGTCGGTGCATGGTGTCAACTTTCTGGAAGTGAAGCGCCCGCCATTCTGCCGTGGAGTCAACGTACTGCAAATAGGGTTGCCACATTTGAAAAAAAAAAAGAAAAAAAAAGGAGAGTGAGAGGGAGGAGAGGAAGGGGAGGCGTGTTCTTTTGTGAAAAGTAGCGTAAGCAAAAGCAAAACAAAATGAAGAAGGAAATAAAGTGTCGAATTAGCGATACGCCGAGTTCAATGTTTGCATGCGTGGATTAAGTTTATCGAACGGCTTAACTATATAAGATTTGGTACCCTCGGCGATCACGTAGCCCCGGGTTGTAGAAGTACAGGATTGAGCCGTGTGCGACCGTTTCGCTCATGTGGCCCGTCCTAGCATAGTGCTAGATGACGTAATAAGCGCCTACATCGGGAGATCGTCGAGAAGACGTATTTGAAGTAAAGGATGCGCTGAACTTGCAGGAGAAATAGGAAATGGTTACAACGCCTCCCCCCCTTCCCCCTCACTCATCGGTGCGCATGCGCCACTGGTCTGACGTTCCTTGTCCCCGTGTTGCGCTACACTTAATCCCAATTCATTACGTATATGACTGCGGACGATCGAGCAAGAACTATTCGTACTCGCCTCTCTAAGCGCCGCAGCTTTGCATAGAGAAACTTATCTCACGCTAGCTGGGTCGCACCGTCAAATTGTGCCATGTCGTCGAATAGATCACGCCGCTTTCTACGAGCCGATCAGGCTACGAGCCGATCAGAGAAGACGTGACCGCTTTGAAGTCCACTCTAGACGAGGAATCCACAGTGGCCAAACGAAGGAAGCCTCAGCCTGGAGCCAACGGATTCTACAAGCGGACTTTTCTTCGCCAGAATGTCCCCTGACGGCGCCGTCCCTTGAAGAAACGTTGGCTCCTGGCTGAGGCTTCCCTCGTTCACCCACTCTAGCCCGTTGACCACTTCGTCTTCATCCTGTGAACCATTTGTCTATAAATGATGAGGTTCGGCGGTGTCTGATTATAACACTCCCCGGTCAAATCCCCGCGCTTTCAAGCTATAGCTCCTTCTGGGAATACTCGCAGCTGGAGGAAGGACCAGGCGGCCGCCCTCTGATCTTCGAGGGTCCCCGATGCTGGGCGAAGCAAGGCGACGACGTGATGCACGCCCTGGCGCGCGGAGTCGTACACGTGCGCCTCAGCGTGACGCCGCCGGTCGAGCGCGTCTACAGGGGACTCAACATCGCCTTCACCACCTACTCTCACGGCGAGTGCGACGCGCGCTTCCGCGTATAAAACCAATAAAACGCGCTTGCGTGAACACGAGAAAAACGCGTCAGGCCGCGACGTGAGCCCATGCCGTGGGCCAAGTTCTAATGTAGTCCTTATGTTAACACGACGTACTGAGCGAGCTTATATACGTCGTGGCTGACTCAGTTCGCCTTCGCTGGGCAAATTGGCTATAGTGTGACCCGTTGTCTGGACTAGTTAGTCTGGACTCAGTGAGCCCACAATTAGAACTCTCGAAAAAATAAAAATAAACACAAGAATAAAATTTAGATTAATAAAAAAATGACATGCACGAAAGAAAATAAAGAACACAGCAACAGCGCGCATAAGCCGCGTAAATAACCACGCATGACGGCGCTTAATTATTTACTGAAACAACTTCCGCACAATTATCGGCATGCAGCGAAGCACCAGAATCGATTTTGTTCAGCGTGTTCGTTACCGTTACGGCGTGTTCGTTAAAGTAGCTCCCTGCTGAAGACCGGCGCGTGTTCACGTCAATGCGACGAGTGTTGCCGTGAAGCCACAATGCCAAATTCCCGTACAACAGAAATTCCCCTTTTGTGCCAAATTCGTTGAAGTTTTGGCAAGGCGAGTGGGCGCACAAATAGCAAGTTATCCATCTGGCGAACACACGGAACGTTCATGATGCATGTGCAGGGAACTTGGATTTGTAGTAGTGCGTCCGACGCGGCGACGAAATTCTCGCGATGTCAACACTCTTTTCCCGTCGGCATTACAGCTCTGTATTGTTGCCTACCAAAACACCGGGTACATATACCGCTTGAAATGCATGTTGGAGAGACGCGAATATTGCAGATTTCGAGCCCGATCGGAATATTTATTTCTATTGGATGTTGAATTTGGTTCCGGAACCGTATGTTGAAAATTTCGGATAACTTGACTGGTCCGAATATCAGGCTAAGCGTGGGCTAAACGAGGCTAAGCGAGGGCTTCTTCGAGGCAAACGTCCGTGCATATCGGAGCTTCATTGTGATGGCTTCAAGCTCCCGCTGTTTGCTAATGAGCGAACAGAATCATAGCCAGATAATGATATACGTGCAACCTCCTTTCCTATATAGTTAAATAGCGTTTGCATGTGCGGGTGTTATTGTCGTTGGGCAGGACGACGGTAAGCTCAGCGAGTATGCGGAGAAGTGAGTGTCGTGCGCGTTAACTTGCACTGACATATGAAGGGATGCCTTGTTCTTATGCTTCTGGCAAACGCGTAATTTAAGCCTGGTTACCTCTGTGGAACCCACAAATTCTGCGTCAATAATAACGTACCGTGCACATGTCCGTGTTTTATACTTTACATTTTAACTGGAAATAAGATAGACCATGGGGTTTTACGTGCCAAGACCACGGTCTGATTATGAGGCACGCCGTAGTGGGAGACACCGGAACAATTTGGACCTCCTGGGGTTCTTTAAAGTGCACCTAAATCTAAGTATACGGGTGTTTTCGCACTTCGCCCCCATCAAAATGCGGCCTCCGTGGCCGGGATTTGATCCCGCCACCTCGTAATTAGCAGCCCAACACCATAGCCATTAAGCAACCACGGCTGGTAACTAGAAATAAGAGCATCCTCAAATGGCAGGCTTTACTAACCGATCATTTCAGGTGCATCATGCCGTGTGTACTCAACGCGTCCCTTTATTTCCATTGCTATGTTCACACATATCCTGGTTACATTTCAACAGTCGCTTATTCACGCGCTTCGCAATTGTGAGTATGCATAGGATTATCTCCACATGGAAAGTGTAATTTATGTACTACGCTAAATATTTTGCCGTGCTTTTAACAGCGGAGCTGTTTAAGCTTTTGGTTAGGCCGTGGAGCGTTAGCAGAAAACTGCGCCTGGTGATGACGCCACTGCGCGTTGCCTAGCAACGCCTCGCACAGCTGGTGCGAGGCGTTGCTAGGCGACGCACGTGACATCATCGCTTGGCGAGGTTACCACCCTCTCCAAGGTTACCCTCGCCACAGCGCGAGGCGCAGCCGACGTATCCGGCGTTCGTTGGCCACGTCCTCGCGTCGCGGCGTCCCCGTGCCGAGCGCGCTCGCGCGTCAACGCTACGTCAGACTGTAAAGTGGCCTTTAGAAGACTGCGCGCTGACCCTGGGTATCATGCCGATACTCGGGGTTGGCTAAGTTTGGCTAAGAACCAGCCAAGCCAACCAAGTTCAGCAAAGGAAAGCAAAGTTAAAGCTAGGCAAGGGCCACCAGCTTCGCTGTTTGCCCAGTCTTCGTACCACTTTGTGTGAAGCTGCCCCTATTTTTTTTGTCTTTTCCTAGTTAAGCTTGTATATCCAATGTAGAAAGAAATTCGCATTAAAATCAATGCTTGAAGCCATTTTGTTTCGCTCAGATATCGTATTCGATCACATATTGCAATGTTTGAACAACACCATTTAATATCAATTACTACTTGTTATAGTACGTAATGTTTTAGATCTGGGCGTTGCTTGGAACAAAAGAGAAATACCAAGTCAGACTAGACGGGTACATTAGGCTCTTGGAATACCAAATACACTAAATCCTCGTTATAACGAAATCGCTTTAGCGTAATATCGCTTTATTCGAACTTTCTTGGAGTCACGACCTCAGCGCATGCATTTTAGACCGGCATAATTGAAGTTCAGTGTCGCCAGATACCGTTTAGTGCAAACTTCGATGCGGGAAATACGCCCAGGAGCGCGCGGTGCCACATATGCTGCCACCCTTTGCGTTTCTTCGTGCCAACTCGGACAGGCAAACTGCGCCTCAAACGTCACTCCACCACGTGGCGATATAGCTCGTTGGGTCTAACTGTATCGCGTGATGATAACAGACAGACGAGGAAGCTGCTCACGGGCGTCAGCAGAATTTCTTCACTGCCGTGTTCCCACTGGCGAACGCTGACCTGTTTCAGTATATGTTTTGCGAGCTCCAGCTTCTGGAGTGCACGTACCGGCTTTTTTACAGCCTCTCCTCTCTTGACAATATACCGCTCATAACGAAGTACATTTTCTCTACCAATGATTTCGTTATAACGAGGTTTTACTGTACGTCAATCCCACCGTGAGCGGACGCTTCTGTAACCGGCATAAGCGCGGGAAAAAAATTAGTGGTGATTTCGCCTGGTAAATTCTTATGGCAGCGTCTCGTAGCCATTAAATTTTGGCAGTGTATGCCCCGGGTCTATAATGTAAATGTTATATCCATAAAGAATGATTCCGTTACGTTCGAAAGTAAACAGAAAGTCTAAAGTTCACAACTTTTGGTAACTTTTCTTCCACTAAAATGGCCTATACAGTACGGTAAAATATCGTGGACCTAATTACGTCTCAATTACGTCACCGGCTCCACCGTCGGGAGGGGGGGGGGGGGGGTCAAAATTTATGGAGGGAACTCTCGCATTAATTTTCTATGTTGATAATGAACGATTTTTCACATAATAAACCAAAATATAATGAATCTAAATCGAAAAAGAACACTTTAGCAGTGAAAACCGCTCTATATGGTATTTCAGTTTAGTGCTGCATTCCTTTGAAGCCGCTGCTACATCAATGATGGAGTGGGCCGTCTTTTTTGACGAAATTGCTTTCGATTTCCTGTGTTATGGCGTGCGCTGCTGTGGACGTAGATTTGGTTCCCGGCGACCGCGGTTGCACTCCCATGGGGCAAAGATGCAGAAAAACTCGCGTGCATCGTACTTTAGGTGAACGTTACAGAAACTTAGCAGGTCAAAATTAACACGGAGTCCTCCACTGCGGCGTCCCCCATGACGCACTCTGCAGCGTACAATTTAATTTTGTGGGAAGTTCATTAAAGAAACTGCTTTTTATGCGCAGAGAAGGCGTCCAATGAACTGTCCCAGGCCACTGTATTATCTTGTTGGTGCAGCAGGGGAGACCATGACTGCTCTCTGTCCGACCGTTGTTCTAGCGAGACGGGCATGAGAGACGTGGTGGCAGCACAGCATCGACTTTCGTCTCGGAAATATACTTACTAACGCGATAGCGTTAAGGGCCCCGTGTCGCAGAAAATCCGGCATCAGTGTCGGCGTGGGCGCGGGCGCACCGGCATCGTTGGCGGAAATAATCATCCCGAACCACCCCCACTGCGCAGGCCCTCCACGTGGCGCAAGGCATTAGGGAACAAAATTGAATTTCTCAAAGTAATACCCGTCAGAAAAATCGTAAAGTACGACTTAACCACAACTTACAGACGTGATAGCGTCGGATTGTAATTTGAATATACGAGGAAACATAATTCTCTTACGCCAAAATTCAAACACAAACCCCTTTCCAAGCATTTCTATAATGCATACAGCGGCGTGCCGCTGGCACTTCCTTCCTTGCAAAAACACCATTCAGATGGCGCTCGCCTCCTCGGAAGCCGTGCGTGGAGGCGAAGCTTGACAAAAAAAAAAAAAAATAGTAGCCCTTCCCCTGTCGAGGAAATGTGGGTAAGCGAAGCCTGTCGTGTGTTTCTTCGGTGCTCCTCCGAACGAATTGCACCGACGAGTACCACGTTGTTCTCGAACCACAACCGGTCACACGCACTGCAGCTGGCTCCGAAGTTTCGGTTGAGAAACTCGCGTTGAAACCTGGCTGTCGCACCGGGGAAGTTGGCGCTAGCGTTGCTGAGGCGTGCAGCACCCTTGTGGGGTTGGGGAGGGCAAGACGACGCTGACGTCTGGCCACAACATCACGCTCCCGCAACTCGGGGTCCGCGGCTCTTCGCTGACGTTTCGTCTGGGTTTCGGAAGCCCTCACGCTAGAATCGGCACGTCGACGACGAGCCCTTTCCCGAGCGCGTTCATTCTTGATGGATTTGCATAAAATTTCTTCAAAATTAAATCTCTCCGTTAGGTAAGACCATGAATGGCTCATACCGCCTTAAGCAATGGCTCATAACCCCATAAACGCGGCCTCCTCATTACGACGACAGAAGAGAAGTGAAATTCTACGCTGGAATGATTAGCGGCAACGCAGCCAGCTGTGGAAGCAGACGACGACGACGACGACGAACGCGGGATCAGTGGCACGAGCGCGTGCCAACCACCTGTGTAGCTCTAGAAGGAGCTGGTTTATTTTACCGTTACATCGCCGGAGCAGGCTAGCGTGTACAAAAAAAAAAAAGCTGCAGTTGCCGGGAAGCCCGATAAGCAGCCAGGGATCTTTGAATGCTATCGCGTTCGCTCTTAAAGGCGAAGCTTAAGCATCGTCCAAATATTTAACCTATAGGTTGATGCGTGCTCATTGTGGTTTTCATAATCGCAAACCCTGCGGCGGCGCACACATACTATCCTTGCTCAGCTGGCTGGACCCACAGTCGTGGCACGCAACTATCGACAGAGGTTTGTTCTAAGCTAGGTGGCGCATTATTAGTACAGCGCACCATATATGTAGGTATGCGATAAGGGACATCCACCATGGTGGCCCCAGTATAGCTATGACGTTCGGGTGCCGAGCACGACGTTACAGATTCGATTCCCGACGGCGACGGCTGCATTTCGATGGGGGCAGAATGCAAAAAAAAAAAAAATCGCGTGCATCTAGATTTGTGTGCACGTTAAAGAACAGCGATTCGGAACTCTTCACTAGAGTGTCCCTGATGGGTCCAGTGTACGGTGTAAGATAGTATATATCTTACACAGTGGTCCAGTGTATACTCTGTTCCATATACAGCAGTCAACGCTCTGGAAGCTAAGCAAGAAGTTCGGTTAAGAAAAGTCCGCGCGTTCCGTCTATGCTTCGCTTGGCGTTCCGTCTATGCTTCGCTGGGCGTTCCGTTCATGCTTCGCTGGGCGCCAACAGCGTTCACTCGCACAAGCATGCACGTGAGGCTCCTCACGGCGGGTTGCAAATGAGAAACTAGAAAACAACAACAAAAATAAAAATGATCTAAAACAACGCATTAGCAGCCGTATACCACAGTGCGCTTGTTTCTCAGGATTAAAACTTGTTTCCTTCAATACTGAGCCTATATATAAGAAACACTTGCGCACAATTGCGGTCAAAAGACATCCAACTATATTCAAGTGCGAACGAAGCCACTGCAAGAAGTCTCTCTAGCTTCCACAGCGTTGGCTGCTATGTATGGAACGGAGTACAGAGTTACTGTACTTAAAGGAAGCCTATACAGTAACCCTCGTACAGTGTTGCAATTGGGTCGGTAAAACCCATGAGTCGCTCGATCAATAACGGAGAAGACAGAAAGCAAGACGAGTCAGTCGATCGACACGCGTTGGTTACCGTTTTGACGCAGAGAGATGCTTTGTTACAGTAGCTTTGTTCCGCTTATTGTTGGTGCTTTTTTTTTTTAGGTCGCGACACCTATAGCCTCGTGCGCAAGACGCGTGACATAGCGCGCATCTCGCTCAAGAGAGCGCTGCAGCCTGCCCTTGTCGTGTATGATGAACGGTGTATGGTCGACGCAGGCAACCTGTGCGACTCGGAAGATATGTTTCGCTGTGCCACGGGTGGAGACGTGTGCATCCCGCGCCGGCTGACCTGCAACGGCATCAACAACTGCGGCGACGACAGTGACGAGCCCAAGCACCTGAGCAGCGAGCACTGCCGTCAGTATACGCGATATCCTTTCATGTATTTAATCGATTAATAAAAAAAATCGGGCATGACAACTGCAGCTCACCTTCACCTTGCACGACTAGTTACAATGTGGAATAAGCTAATGAGGAAAACTCCAAGTAATTAACTTTTAAGAGCGGAGCTGTTTAAGCTCTTGGTTAGGCCGCGTAGTGCGAACAAAAAAACTGCGCTTGGTGATGGTCACCGCGCGTTGCCTAGCAAGCATCTCGCGGAGCGGCGTGTGCTTCGCCTCCTCTCCCTCCAGCCACGCCTCGGCAAGTGTGGAGGTGCAGCTTGGCCATGACGTCACCGGGTAGATAAAGCTCGGTGCCCAGGGATATAGTCAATTTTCGAGTCTTTTCTTCTTACCGACTGGCATGTTACAAACGGGAAAAACTCATTTCCTAGTGTTTTAAATACCATGGTTTGATGTGGAACTCACTAGCCCTGTCTCGTATACCTTAGATGCGTAAGGCACTATCTCCATGCACAGTGTATTAAGTAACCGTCTGCTCATGTTTCTTGTCGTAAAAACCACTCTTATATTGTTTAAACATAGCGATAAAGGTGCGACATCGTGTGGTGCAGGTTGGCGTGTTGACGCTACATCCTGGATTTTCGTGTCAGCTCGCGGTATTCGGACCTCACTTGATGGATGCTTTTCGTCGTCCGTGACGACACTGCGGTGTGACTCAAACTAATGTCAATTTTAACGAAAGCTAGCGAAATGATTTTGCTTAAACCACTTCCATACAGCTCCGCACGCATCAAGATACTTTGTATCTGGGATGGATATTTTACTTAGTCGCTTCCGAGTTCATTTCGAAAAGGATTGAATGGCAATGTTCAATGTAATGTACTTACAGGGGATCGCAGGGGGTAGCTATGGGGTAGCCAAATGGCCTATACATTCAGCAGTCTACTTCTACGTCCCACTTACCCAATTTGAGGCAGCTCGTCGGTTGAATGAAGCCGAGTGTGGTTCGTTGATTCTCTTGGTGCTGGGACCATCAAGCGTCAATTAGCGCTGTGGAATTCGCTTCGTTTCCACAGCGCTCCGCAACTGTCTCCTCCAGACCGTGCCGTTCTTCCTAGACATTAGATAGTTTTAGAGTAGGGGACGTAAGTGGATTGCGTCGTCTAATCTAAAGCTCTCTATTGTACGCGTAATGGCACGGTCTGTGGCACCCGCTCTCTGTTAACCTAATGTGAGCAGACCCAGACCTCTCGACTTGGACGGCATGTGTCCTGCTTTCACGGTCGCGGTTTCCGCTGTCGGTTCCCGCTGTCCAGACAGGTCTGTATTTCGTCCCCCTGTCCTTTCCCGCCGCTGGTGCCAAGTTGGCATGCATATGTACTGGCGCCAGCAACATATATGCACTCAGCGGCATCTGAAACGTACACACGGACATCGAATGCTATAGGGAATATCAAGTAGCAACAAGCGTAATATTTGATTAATTGCAATAAGATTTCCATGTGTTTTTGCGGAGAAATGAGAACTGTCAGACATTTGAGCAAAAAAAAAAAAAAAAAAAAAAAAAAAACCCCCCCCCCCTCTCTCTCTCTCTCTCTCGCAGGGAGTGATAGTTATGAAGATTAATGAAAAGCAGAATTTCGAAGATAAGGACTAAATATGGATGGAAATTTTCATTATCCCAAATTCACAGCCTTAATTAACTCGGTAATGCCCAACGTATTATATATTTTTGAACTGATTTCGATATCTAAAAATTCTTATTTATGCGCGGGAACTTAACGAATAGCCTATAATGGCGTCTTTGATAAGCTGGAGCAAGATTTCAGTTGTGGATAGTTCAGGAAAATGTTTACTAATTAATTAATCAATCGCTAACTAGTTAAATTATACCTCTAGTAATATTTAATTGCTTTATGTACACGTATATTGACAAGTAATAAAGATGAACAAGTTGTATTAATTTTTCCGAATGTGGAATTCCGGAAATTGCAGGATTATACAAAAATCAGGTGTGTTTATAACGCATTGATTCCTTCCCTCTCGACCTTATTGAGTACACGGGTGTTTTTTCTTTAGCTACCTAAATGACCCAGCATTCTTTTTTTCTATTGGGAGTATGTTGTGTCTTTAGCTTACCTCTTTTCATAATTCGTGATTGTCAACTTGTGGCTCAAAATTAGGCGGTGATGAATTAGGCGATAAACAGCGATGCTCAACACACTGTTGTGTGTTGGGCATGGCTGTTTTAAAGGTGTTGTGGACCGCTCTATAGAAAAAAGAAACTCATAAGCGCCCTATTTACTAATCTCATATAAAAAACCGGTGCGTTCTCATATGTCATATTGGTCATATCTCATATGATTATATCGACGTATGGGTATATCCCATATAAAAAGTCCGTATGTTTGTGTGTCTGCTAAACGAAGTATCGCACATTATTAGAAGTGAAACAACGACAAAAGTTTTAGAAGCAATTCCGAAACAAAATGGATCATGCGAGCTTTGTTTACGGTTTCACAACGGAAGTCTATATGACAACCTGTGACTTTTGTTTGTAGTCAGTGTCAGTAGTGTAGTCAGTGTCTTTGGCAGAGTCATGTAGCAGGCATTTCTTTTTTACGCTGCAACCAGTGATGTTTCACATGCAACGGGCCCGTTTACATGTGTCTACGGCACACAAGTCATTCGGCAGCTTCCTCTTGTTCTTTTTCTTTTCTTTTTTTCACAACTTCATACCTATGTTCGGTAACCATTTCGCTAGTGTTTTTGGGAAGATAGTCAATCAGCAGCCATTCATTCTTAGAAAAATTTTTTTTTGCAACCAGGCTCTAAAAATGGTGAGTGGTTATTCGTGCAGTTTTTTAAAGGACAATAGCGACATTGTGTTTAAAACGGATCTTTTGTCCCCGATAGCTGTCCTTTTTCTCACGAGCCAGCACAGGCGTGGTACACCGAATTAATTACACCGAAATAAGTACTCCTGCACTAAATATATGCGTCTCTGTTTGACTATTCAATATTTAATTCAATATTCGATGCTTACTATGCGCATTCGATTCGTACTCAAGAAATTCGATATTCGCCAACCTCTACTCTTTCGATAGGGGTGCCCACAACACCTCTTAAACAGCGATGCTCAATACACAGTTGAAAGTTATCGCAGCTTAATTGTGAGCTACAAATTGAAAACCAACAATTATCAAACATGATATCCAAAAATGATATGTCCTCAAATAATAAGCGGAGCATGCCCCATATAATACGGGCTGATAATTTTTTATTTTTACGAAATTTTCAAAATCGCCTGTGGCAGATAGTATAATTCTTGTCCTTGAGCAGGATTATTCGAAGAGACGGACATTACTAGCATGAGAAATCGAAACACATATTCAACTAATTAACGAAAATTCACTAATTAACTTCTTACTTAATTACGTTACATCGCATATTGCAATTTATGAATTAATGCCCATGAATTTGCGACACGTATCTACTTGAATCAAATTTCCAGGATGACACCCGTTTCAAGATATTATTTTCCAAAGTGTGGGATAATATACATGGGCGTTCCAGTTACCTTAGAGTTTCAATCCATAAAAGAGCGTTCTGTTGAAAAAGTAGATATGCCTTGCAAACTCCTGGTTACAATTTTTAACTGCCATATGTGCAGCAATGTAAATAATTAAGAAGTTATTAGTGAATTTGTGTTAATTTGTTGAATATGTCTTTCGATTTTTCGTGCAAGTAATGTCCGCCTCTCTGAACAATCCATCTCAAGGACTAGAATTAGGTTATCTGCAACGGGCGATTTTTTAAAATTCCGTAAAACTTAGAAGTGATCACCTCGTGTATACCACACACGGGTTTTTATATTGAATACCTATATGTTCGTATGAGATTACTGGATTTGGGGCATATGGCTTTTTTTTTCCGTGGGGAATACGAAGTGTTTTGTTGAATTGCTTGGTGTGTTTTCGTTTGGTATTTCACCGATAAGTTTTCTGGTGTTTTGTATGTGCACATGCATGCTTTAAGTTTTCGTTTTCGTTTTTTTTGTTTTCAATGTACGAGGTCAAAGACCTAGTCACGTGTGAAGCAACGCCTGTTGCCTCCCCCCCCCCCCCCCCCCCTTTCAAAACACACACAATCTTGTTTCTTGTTTCCTGGATGTAAAAAAACTAGGAATGTTAAATAAACGAAAACGAACTGAAATGTCACCCTGCTCAACTGCTAAGAGGAGGAGGCGCAAGCGAGGTTTCCCAAGGTCGGCTTGGAGAGACGTCGAGAAGGCATCGGTGGCAGCCTGGCACCGATGCGGTTAACAGCCGGTCACTTGACACATGATAAGAGGTCGAAGGCACAGAGCGCGAGCGCAATATTATCACGTCAAGTCACAGACGGAGACAGGAATTTGAATACACCAAAACCGGAATCCGCCGCAGAGTACTTGCGTATATGAATATAAAACGAAACTCGCAACCATATCGGCCTGTCACATCTCGAGCTCCTTCACTTCTGGAGCATGAAAAGCGTACGTGCTCGCACTGCTCCTCCGATACAAACCGACCCTCCCCCCTTTTTCTTCTTTTTATTTAATACAACTTTCATAGGAGGCAAGTTGTCGGTCGTCAAAAACCAAGAACCACCGAACTACTCTGAGCGTGCATACCAATAACTCGGGTCTTGACGCTGCACAGTTGCCACATTCTAACTTGCACTGAGCACGTTCGCGCAGCCATATGCACTTCCCACTCGACGGTTCGCGTGTGTAGCCGCGGGTACACCGGTGTCGCCATTCTTCAAGCCTGTGGCACAGTAGGTTAGCGTGAAGAAGAAGAACGGGTCAAATCGTCTTGTAGGGCTAATAGCCTATCATATACTCATGCAAATGATACAGCGGGTCATGCAGTTTGGTCGTCTGGAAGGACTGAGTCTGTCGGTCGTGTAGCACAGTGTGGGTTGAATCAAAACCATCCACTTGGCGTGATGAATGTAAACGCAATCGGGAGAGTGGAGCCGGCTGTGCCTGCAGTCGCATCCTGGCAGCACGTTCCCTGTTGTCTCGTTTCGACCCTCTGTGCTTCTGCGACCTCGACCTGCCCAAAAGTCAAATAAAGTTGTTTCTCTCTCTATCTCTCTCTCAGCCAAAAAGTCGAGTTCGCTTGCAAATTCCGGAGCTATCCTGGATCCTGAAGCAATTCTCTAATTCCGTGCATATTCCACCATGCTGGCCTGTTTAAGCGAACAGTGAGATGTAGCAGGTCCTGAACCAGTGTATAGAAGGTGCTACAGTTCTCTCCGTTTAGCAATAGCGCGACATGGCGGCTTATGTACACCCTTCCGATTTTTAAACAATAGCACGCGAGCGTCGACCGCACGGCGTTTCAGTGGTCTTGTAGCGGTGAGGGACACTCCTGAAGCGAGTAGCGCAGCAGAATACATTAGAACTAGAATTCGCCTTGCACGACCGCTCATAAAGTTGACAATACCACCGTCCCTTGCCGCTACAAGGGCGCTGACACGCCGTCCGGTTGAAGCTCGCGTGATAATGTTAAAAAATTGCAAAGGTGTACGTCGCAATTCGTTTCACGCGGTGTAGGTATCCTGGAGCGCGAGACACAGAATTGCTTAAATTTGCGAGAAGTTGCACAGTTCACGTGCAAGAGTTGTCGAGATCGTTCCACACGGGCTGTGCGGTGGCCCTGGGCCCTTGAAGGGTCCAAACTCGCTCGCTTAAGAAAGTTTTTCCATCTATCCATCCACGCGAGCATGGCGTTGGCACTGAACTACCGTAGACTCTACATAGTTCACGAAATACTGGGCGATATAGAATACGAGCTTAAGACGTAGGCCTGACGCGAGTCCTTGCAAACGGGGTCGAGTTGTGCTGCGTCTGCCCTACTCTGACTCAACCTGCTAACGCAGGATTAGTGTAAGCTGCGCTAGAACCTAATTAGCGTAATTTTGTGACGCCATAATAAAAATCAGGACGTCATCAACCCTAATAATATAATTAGGGACTTCGTAACCCCCCAAAAAATGGCGTCACCGCCATAATTGAACACAAGCTAACCTAGCCTTATTATCATCATAATCGCATGACGTGACGATGACGTCATCGAGCCCCATGACTATGTGTTGCGTACTCCAGGAGCCACAAAAACGCTGAACGTTGCTTCGTAATCTCACTCGCAGGTGTGGATCCGGAGGACATCTGGGGGCCCATCGTGTTCTGCACCATCCTGGTGGCCTTCTCCGGAATCGTCATCTACGTCATCGTGCTCGACATATGCATGGCTCGCGTGTCCTTCAGCACGAGCTCGACCAGCAGCACCAGCGGCGACACCAGCACGGACAGCAGCGACAGTGGAAGCGGCGACACCGTGCTCGCGCCGTTGCCGGAGGGCGACCAAGCCGTGCTCTTGCGCAACGCGGAAATCGAAGTACAGGCGTGACGTGCAGGCGCTCGGGTATTCGTGCAGGCGCCCGGCGAGCTGCGTCTACGACGTCCGATAGGCTCAAGGTTGCAGCGCGCGTCAAAATTGCGAGAACGTCCTTAACTACATATATGCTGAGCGGTTCGATGGAAATTAAAGTTGATCAGCTTTTCCTTGCGAAGTTAGGAATTTCGCTGTTTATGCACTCTTGGCGGAGGGAATTCGACTGATGTTATACAGTGCCCGACGGTAGCGATGGGTTAGTGTCGAGACGCTGTCGAACGCATTTAATTAAGAGAAGGGTTTGATACACGTTGACATACTATATACGATGCGAACATGGACATGGTGGTTCCAAGGTGATCAGAAGTCCAGGAGGGAAACTAGGCTATATACTTCACAATAGGCAGCTTCAAGCCCTCCTCCTCCTGTTTGCGTTGATGCGCTGCTAAAATTGCCAGTTTGTGTTAGAAGCTGAATACACAAAGTGTAATTTAAAAGAAATACTATGAGGGAGAGAGAAATAATGGAGGCATTTTGTATTAGGTTGGACACAGCTGTGTAAGCGCGCCCTCTCTTGCGTTATCAGAAACAGAAGTATACTTTTTGCGTTATACAGCGTGATAATTTTTAAGTTTTATGGAATTTTAAAAAATCGCCTGTGGCAGATAGCCTAATTCTTGTCTTTGAACTGGATTATTCAATAAGGCGGACATTCCCAGCACGACAAATCAAAACAAATTCAACTAATTGACAAATACCCACTAATTAACTTGTTATTAATTACTTTGCGGCACATATTGAAATTTACGAATTGTAGCCAGTGAGCTTGCAAGACGTATCCGCTTGAAATGAATTTCCAGGTTGACGCCAATTTCGAGATATTATTTCCAATGTGTGGACGAAATACATGGGCGTTCCAGTTACATGTGTGCTTCAATGCATAAGAGAGCGTTTTGTTCAAAAAGTAAGGCGAACAACAGTGCATTTTTACGCCATGTTTGATGGCGCATATCTCCAAACTGGCGTCATTCTGGAAATTCATTCCAAGTGTGTACGCCTTTGCAAACTATGGCTACAATTTGTAAGTTGTAATATGTGCCATAAAGTAAATGATTCGAAACATAATTAGTGAATTTTGATAATTAGTTCAATGTGCGTTTCGATTTCTCGTGCAATTACTGTCCGCCTCTCTCAATAATCCAGTTCAGGGACTAAAATGATATCTGCAACACGCTATTTTTAAAGATTCCATAAATCTTTGAAATGATCACCCTGTAGACTATGATTGTGTCATCTATATGTACATGTACGAATGCATATTCGACTTACACACAAGTTGCAGAGTCTACAGCTTCGGATTGTAATTCGAATATACGAGAAGGTTCCCTTACGCTTAAACTGAAGGACAAAGCCCGTTCCCAGCTGCCGGTTGAGATATGTCCGGGTGGCCGCTGCCGCTAGGGGGAGGTACGGTTTTCGGACAGTGTTTGCCATAATGTCGCTTACCGTCGCAGCCCGTGCCGTACCACAGATGCAACGGGCAGAGCGCACACGCATCAAGGACAGATGCATTGTGTGCGCACGTACAGTCAACCGCAAACGTTTACGGGATGCGGTTTCCCCCGCAAATGTGAATCACTGCGATGTTAAGGCGTGACACTTCCAATTTAATGAATCAGCTGTGTAGGTGGCGAAGGGCTACTACATGTTGGAACTTTTAATTTGAGGCTGTGTGACCGCGCTTCACGAGAATTGAGCTTCTTGGCAGATCCTGCGTCCCGTAAACTTTTTGCGGTTGACGGTACTTCACGCGCGCACGCACGTGAGCGGAAGTGGAGCCTATATCCTCATTCCCCTAGGCCCTCCGCTAAGCGAAAGTGCGTTATTGAGCTTACTCAATTTATCGAAGCAAATTGCATTTGAAAATTCGTGAAGTGCGACTTATGCACAAGCTGCAGACATGATAGCTTCGGATTGTAATTCGAATATACGAGAATAACGGCACCGTCACGTGACGATATCGCCTGATGACCTATTCGGATGACGTCATCACGTCAAACGTGACGTCACGCGATGACGGCTTCGTCAAGTGATGATGCCACCTGCTGACGTCACGTGATGCCTCTTGGAGAAGCAGCACATTGTGCGCTTCCCGCTTCTTTGCACAGTCTCCGGGATGGGCCCACATTTTTGTGTGAGCACCGCGCACGCGGACACGGGAAATCCCGACCAACTAGAGGCTAACAGCTTCGCTGTAAAAAAAGGCAATACAAAGGCAATGAAAAGGCGTACGAAGGTAATGATTAAGGAGCATGTGCACAACAAAGGTCAGCGCACAACAAGACTATGCAATGTTTCATAAAAAAAGGTAGGTGTTTTCCACATCAAAAGAAAGCACACAGCAACGCCCCAGATATAACAATATGCATTACAAGGCAATGATTACAGGGCCAATGCACAACAATAAGCAATAACTAACAAACGGAAAAGCCCCACAAGAGGCTGTGCAATGTTTGATTAAAATCTTCAATAGATCATGGTGGTGTTACACATGTCTGGCGATATGTATGAAAATTTAGTGGTCAAAAGATTCTTTCATTTTTAATAAATAAAAACTTGTTGCTGCAAGAAATTCTTACGAGTGGGGAAAGCAGGCGATTCCATTGACGGATGGTTCTTGGGAAAAATGTGCTGCTATAAACTGATGTATTACATTTATACTCTCGTATCTTGTGGTCATGATCTGTGGGTGTTGATATGTAGAGAGGTTGATAAATGTATACGTCACGGGAAACACGAGTATGAGAATTATGTATGAATAGTAACAGCTTAAGTCGTAACATCGCTCTTCGGTGCTCTAGAGATTCCCATTCCAGTATCGCCTTAGCTTTTCTTGCACTAAACTGCCTGTCATACATGGGTATATCAAGTACGTATCTTGCTGCCCTGGACTGTACTTTTTCTAGTCTTTCATGGTTGGTTAGAGATGGAGGGTCCCACACAGAGCACGCATACTCTAGGCCAGACTTAACATATGATTCGTATAATACGTCCCGAGTTTGCCGAGGAAATGCACGTGTATTTTTACGCAAACACCCCAAACTCTGACAAACTTAACTTACGGTGTAATCCACCTGCCGATTACGTGATAAAGAGGGGCAAAAGTAAACGCCCAAGTATTTGTTGTTCTTCTTCTTCTTTCTGGGGTTTTACGTGCCAAAACCAGTTCTGATTATGAGGCACTCTATAGTGGAGGGATCCGGATTAATTTTGACCACCTGCGGTTTAAGTATTTGTATTCACGTACAATTTCAACCAAGAACTGTTTATTGTGTACTGAAATTCACCTTGAAACTTAGGGGAACAGCGCAAACAGACGACCACAAGAAGGGAGACACGTATACACAGCGCTTGTGTGTACGTGTCTCCCTTCTTGTGGTCGTCTGTTTGCGTTGTTACCCAAAGTATCAAGATGTACCAACTCGCCCAAAAAGAAGTATTGATGAAATTCACCAGTGTTTTCTTTTTTCCTAGACAACTTGTGTGCAAGAAGTCCCGTGTTCGAATCCTGCCGCCGCACAATCACATTATTGTTTATTTGAATTTTTATAACACCGTACGTTGTTGAAATGACGAGCTTGCAAAGTCTGAGGCCAGAAGGACGAATTCTAGGCCAATCCATGTGCTAACCATCATTTCCATGCTAGATGAATCACCCTGCTTGCAGCTTCCATAGAGACTGGCGCCACAGTTCCCTGTAGTAATTAATATATGAAAATCTATGTTTGAAAGAGTAAAATGCTTCTTCGCTGCACCATTCCTAGATGGCGTTACCATCGCATTCGCCGTTAGAGGCCAGATACGTACGAAAAAGTGCCTCGAACTCAGGGAGGAAGCTTCGCTTTAAAACTCAGTTGGCAGTCAGCGCTTGTTTGTGCTATTTGTTTCTCTGTGAGTTCTTGTTTCATTCGCGCTATTGAGCACATATCTCATCCCTACTACTCATCGCCTTTTTAATTCTTGTAGCGTGCTGCGTTTACTACTAACCGCTTAAACCAGTAATTTATACTACCATTCTCGAATGAAGAGTGGAACATGCTATACAGATGAATAAAGTTGTTTACGAACATAACCATTTGAAATTGAAGCAGCGGCTCTCAGATCGTCTCAGAAATTGACACTCAGTTATTATATGAATGTTCTGCACTCTCTGACCAAATGCTCAGTTGTTTGGCATGTTAATGTAACGCCAAGTACTCACATGTCATTGTAAGCCATATTTTAATGCGTTCTCTCTGTATACCCCCTTATTTAATACTCGAAAGGGTCCTTTAGGGGCATAATAAATGACGAAACGATGATAACATAATGCTTCACGACTAAATCCCGCTTATGCGACCGCATAGAAACCGCTCTTACCGCCAGAAGAGTCCTGGTAAGCGGGCAAAGGCGCAAGAACGGAATACGGGTGGCGACGCTGCCCTGAAGCTCTCGCACCGGGTCGCTGTGACGTCATGAACATTGACAGCGCTCAATAAAGAAGGCTAACGTTGCATTTCTAAGGAACTGCATAGGCTCAACCTATAGCAAGCTTCGAGAACTTTTCATGTGCCAAAACGGCCCTAACACGAGAAATAGTTTTCAAAGTGTCTCGCGTACCGAGGCAGAAATGTTTCTTTTTCATACCTGTTGCGGTCGTCTGATTAGGCGTGTCGTTGTCGTAAAATTCCGCCGGAATAAAAAGCGAACAAGAAGAAATAAAGAAACATTTCTCTTCCGCCTGATTAGTTCAGAAGGAGATGTATGATCGTGACGCAGCCGGGTACTATATCAGAGCGCTTTGGCCCCAATTCTAAGCGCATCTGTGCATGAATCACCACAGTGTGTCCAGTCATATACATATCGGCGAACGTGGCAAGAGAATTCCGTCTTCTCCCGTGACAGTACACGTGTTACGCCCTTCTTTCTCGGCCTTAAAACAAGCAAACAAAATCAAGTACGAAATCCGTGGCGTCTCTGACGTACCACCTCCTCTGGGGTTTCGGAGCGAAATTAAACGAAATGTACTCTGGTCTCCATTCTCTCCTCTATAGTTATCAATCTTATTCCTCCAAATTAACGAATAGAATCTTGAAAGAAAACTTTACTATTCTAAACGGATTTCGTGTTGCTGGTTAGTGTCTTTTTAAGCTCCCCACTGCTTCGCACCAGCCGTTAGACCGTTAATTGCAAGCGCGCACGCGCGAGTCTACGTAGGTCAAGAAAAAAAAAAATATATTTAAAAGGAAGATACTGACATATCGTACTCTCTGTACTTGAATGAAGTAAGAGAGTGTCATTTGACGTCGTCCATTACATGTCTTTGTTCCTCGTTGAGTTCTTTACGTGCCCGTATATATGAAAATAACAGTCGTAATATTAATTACCTGGGGCACGTGGTTAACGTGGCTCATAAATTACACCGTGTCACAAGCCTTTGTTGCAAAACACAAGGTTGCCGCGTGCAAGCCTATAGAACGCGGCAGCTTTGCTTGACCGCACAGGCCTTGCCCTGAAAATCATATCTATCCGAAACAGGTGGCCAACTATAAGGTACGCACTCTGCGAAATTAACATTCGTTCTGGGGCGGCTGCAGAAGTACGCGGCCTCGCCTTTGCCTCACTTGCATTAGCGGCGCTCACGTTTGGTTAATCACGGCTCGCATAGCGCGCACGCGTGCGCATGAAATGCACGGCTGAAACGAATAACGGCGGCAGTTAGTCATGACGCGCGTGGCGCATTGCGTTCCGCACCTGAGCGCAAGGGGAGACGGGGTAAGCAGCTGCAGGTCAAAGGTCACGGGCGCGTTTGTGACCCTCACATCGCGTCTGCGGCGGGCCGACGTGGCGGCAATGCAATATTCTCTCTGCTTCGCGGACCCGCAGCCTATGCCTTCTCGGCGAAGTGGTGGTGATTAATGCGGCGTGCCCAACCCAGTGTCTGACGTGCGGTCGATCTGCTGCCGAGTGTGCAGAGCCTGCCGAACGGTAAAATTAGACGCGTTTTGTCATTCCGTGCTTCGTGTGATATATCTCCGACGAATAGCTAAGTAGTGGCTCCTATTCACGCTGAAAGAGGCCGACGGCGCGCTAATTAACGCCGGGAGAAGGCTCGTGTGTGCGCTGCGAAGGCAGTCAGTCCTCTGTCGACGGCCGAGAAACGAAGTCTGCGAAAACGAATTGCGTTTTCCAAGAAGAAGTGTTTCCAGTGCTTGGCCCAATCGTCGTCACGGGATGTATTTTCTACGTGTGCGGAGAGGAGCACAGAATGCACTAGAGGATGCGGCGCGTCAAAGTTTACTTTTCATGAGAGAGAGAGAGAGAGGAAAGAAAGAAAGAAAGAAAGAAAAGAGAAAAAAGGAAGGCACTAACTAATGGAAGCCCAGGATGCGGTCTTGGGACCATTCTCGGATGATTAGTATTTGAGTGCACGAGCTACCTGTTTAACCTTCACAGATATATATTGGTCATTCGATATTGTTCTGCAGTCTGTTAGTGCTGTTGCGCTGTGCTTATTTGAGCATTTCGCAACTGCGACCTTACGGTCAGTAGCGGAGCGTCACAAATGCTGACGCTGCCGTGAAGGGGATGGTGTAGGTGGTGTAGCGCAGGAGGTTTTAAAGCGAAGCTTTCTGTGTCACACTGATTCGTCCGTGAGCACCGAAAACGCACTGCAGGAAAGCCAACTTACGCGACGGAACTATCTGCGCATCTGCGCACACAATAGAACAACGGCGCACGACATACGTATCGTAGAACACTACAGCTTACATTCGCAGTTGTACCGATAAGAACAATGGGAACTACAACGCCAGGCTACCCAGACGAATTGTATATATCTGCATTGCATTACGCGCGCCACGCAGTGCATTCCCGGCCGTCACCATGGGTAGGCCGCGGGTGCAGCGCATGGCAGAAGAAGAGGCTGCCGTACGCGAACGTAAGCGCGAGCGCGATCGTGCCCGTAAGGCCGATCCCGTGTACCGGCAACGGCATGCAGTCCGGGAAAGTGTGAGTGTGTGCGTGCAATCAATGGCTACATGATCCAAAATAAAGGCTATGCAACTTAACGAAATGTGTCTTCATTCAACTTTAACGTTCGAGAAATACATTCCTAAACAAGCAATCAAATCACATAAGCATCGCATTGGGTCGCTCAGCGTTTCTTAGGTTCGTTGCGTGGTCGTTGGCTTTGGACTTCGATTCAGTTTGCATCGGCGCAAGCTTCGCGTTCAACCATCTTTCTTTAAGAAAGGGGCTTTGGTTCTTTTTTTTCCAGGAGTGCTGTTAATTAAGCATTGGCGGTCACATACTGACCTGTAGGTGACCAGCTATAGTCGCTGCTGTGGTATTGTTCCTTCTGTGTTTCCTCCTGTGGTGTGGTTTTGTGGCGCATGCAGCAGCCGTGAAGGCTATAGAGGACTTACTGGCGCCCTGTGCTGCAGTCAGGCGACGCTGGCTCTTGGCCGCCATTGTTAGGGATTGAAAGGTAGGCAGGCTCCATGCAGTAGCCGCGGTTTCTCACCACCTCATCATCTCCAGTCCCACCGTCACTATATTGCGAAGAAAAAAAACATAAGACCGCCGCGGTGGAGTGCGGTGGTGTTTCATTGCCTAGTCATTAACAATAACGGGTTTATGACGACGGAATGTGGTTGAAGAGGCTAAATATATGAGAACCTAGAATAAAGTTTGGAGCCAGATGAACGAAGTCTACGCACAATTATGTTATAACCATAATTTTCATGCTATGTAGCTGGACCGAAATACTGGTGAAGGTGCTAGGTGCATATCTTTTCTATAATATAGCCAACGAGAAGAAAGGAAACCAAGGGGCCTATTTAAAGCGACGTTTTGTTAGGAACTAACTGCAACGCCAATGCATTTCTCCGCAAAGTTCGGGAATTAATATCTTGAAACAGGTGTCATCCTGAGAATTAATTCCAAGTGGATCCGCCTTGTGAACTCCATGGCTACAATTTGTAAATTGTAATATGGGCCATCAGGTAATTAGTTAAAATTTTAATTAGTAAAATTTTGTTAATTATTCGATTATGCAGTTCAATTTCTCGTGCAAGTAATGTCCGCCTCTTCGAGTAGACCAGCTCATGAACTAAAATTGTGCTATCTGTCACAGGCAACCTTGAAGAATTTTTGAAAGTGTTCGCTGAAACACACTGTATAATAGTTTACTGATAAAGGTAGAGAGGTCGCCCAGAGGTGAATTCCTCTAGCCAGTTTCTCTGTTTTGGGGAATGACGGATAGGGAATAGAAAAAGAAACAAAATGGACTGACGAGGGAGCACAGAGTCGAACACATAACGGGCAAGCATATGTTCGCAGCAGCCTATCTTGATGTGCCACTCAATGGCACCGCCCGAGCTCTTGTACGCGAGAGAGGATACGCGAATCTTGGAATCGGATTCAGAAAACTGCTCCTTGTTTGCGCACTTAGTAATGGGGGTGACCTTTGGTCGGCGGCTATATCCACGGCACACAACCATCAACGTATTATCCGAACGATAACCGGCAATGACTGCGAGTCACCTAGAACCACAACAACCACGACGACGACGAAGAAAAGATTGTCTCTAAGAACTCATCAATGCCTGTACATAGCGTTCGTTTGCAGACTCGTGCGGTACCGTAGAATCATACAAGCGCGAACGCGAAGGCCGAGTAATACAGGGCAACGTGATTGGCCTCGTTAGGTATCGTAAGACGACGAAGCCCTGTGAGAGACTTGTCGCTGAAGGAAAACGAAACGAACCAACTGGTATTTTGCAGTGTGCCGTACATGCATGTTGTATTTCCAAGGAACGACGGCACGCCTTGCTCGCGATCGTCATTCTCATCGGCCTTGACTGGTGTACGTGGACGGCCGTACCGTTTCACTCGAAACGTTACTCGTGCGCTCTATTCATGAGAGCACAATTGAGATAGCGTAATTGGAGCCCTTATCGCGCTGCACAGGTGCACGTGTTTAGAGGCGCACGTGAATGAGGTGGGCTATCGCTTCGCGCACATACTTTGGCGCGACCTTCGTCGGTAAGTTTAAGGTCGTGAACCCCGAGCGTAACAAAGCAACGGATGTGGCTTAGTTGACAAGGGGACATGAAAGCCGACGGGATATTTTCGAAGCGTTCGCCGGGGCTACAGCTGATGCCAATAAACGCGTCAGCACGCACCTTGGTCGCGTCATCGTCCCGTAGAATTACAAATAACGGTTGGGTATACGCGATGTACTTGTTTAAGTGTAATCGTGTTCGACGAATATGTTTCCTTGTGTAGTACATATGAGAAGATGCACTTACAAAAAAAAAAAGAAAAGAAAAGAAAGAAAGAAAGAAAGACAGTAAGCGGTGTGACAAAAATGGTGAAATGCAAATGTTTTACAGGATTAGAGGGTACACAGCAAGTTTACAAATTTTCAGCTTTATTTCCTTTTATAGAATAATTCGAGAAACAAAGAAAAAACAAATGAATTCTGGCGTTTCTACATGTAAAAACCACGATCTGATTACTGAGGCAGTTGCTTGCTTTTTCATCTGTTCACTTTTCGTAATCTTTGCGGCTTATGTTGCGTGAGATACCGGTGCATACGTTACGATAACAAGGCCTAGCTAGCTGCGCCTGTCTAAATATAAGCGACGCAGTCGGCAGAGTCGCTTGCTTGTGTTATCCAAAGCGAGATGTTAGGTAAAATCAGCTAAAATTACAAATTATAAACCAGTGCAGATGTTCTACTTGGCTAAACGTCGGTGATTCGACGGAGGTTGTGCATAGTGCTCTCTTGTAAATTAAGGAAAGGAAAATAATGTAACGGCATCTGCCAACGTGGTGCAGAGTCATGGATCATACCTAACCGTATACGCTGTTTTTTTTTTTAACGGAGCATGCGTGTTTCTCTTTGTTTCATGCTGATTGTATATTTTTTTTGCATCAGCGGTATTTGTACAAAAGCAATAAAGAACGCTCGCAGTAAAGTAAGCTGTTGGAATAGTTGGTATTAAAATTAAATGAAATTTGGGGTTTTACGTGCGAAATCGTGTACACATTTGTGCACTTTTTTTTTTTACACTGCTGTCCAGTAGCGGCAAGGAAAAAATAAAACACGGAAATTGAGCTGCGGGTCAATTGATCCCTCTGTTTACCCAATGTGACTCAAGTTTACTTCAGAACGCAGAAAACTGCTACACACGAACACGTCACTAAAGGCACTACCATGTTCGACGCGATGTTATACGCGCCCCTTTTCGTCAGCAACGGCGAAGGAAGAGCTTCCCCGTCCTCGTAATGTCTGCAACCAATAATTTACGTGCGCCTGTGGTTTTGGCCGGCGATTCAAAGTGTTTAATAAGAAATTGCGACATGACTGACGGTATCGACGCTTCTTGCGGAGTAATTTGTTCTACACCCGTTGCGGTGTCTTAGCGACTATGGGGTTGCGCTGCTTAGCACAAGGTCGCGGTATTAAATCCCGGCAGCGGCGGCGTTCCAGTTAATTTCGAGACATTAAGAAATTAACTGGAACGCCAATGCATTTCTCCGCAAAGTTCGGGAATTTGTATCTCGAAAGTGGTGTCATCCTGAGAATTCGTTCCAAGTGGATCCACCTTGCGAACTACACGGCTAGAATTTGTGAGGAGGAGGAGGAGGAAAAAGAAGTAAAGACAGGGAGGTTAACCAGAAGCACGTCCGGTTTGCTACCCTACACGGGGGAAGGGGTTTAAAGGGATGAAAAGAAAGGTGAGAGAGGGAAGAAAGTACTCGCAGTATGAACACGTGCGGTTGTCCAACACTTCACAATCGGTCACTGAGGCCAGTCGACTTCATGAACTGTAACAATGTCCGGGTCGCTTTGTAAGCCTGCGACGCGTGGGGCCACGGTCCAAGAATCTTTGTCTCTGAAAACGGTCTGCTGTCTAATCGGTTTAACACACTCCGGAGAATGTCGCGTTCGGTCTCATAACGATGACAAAAACACAACACGTGTTCCACCGTCTCCTCACAGTTGCACGAGTCACAGATTGGTGTGTCGGACATGCCCAGAAGGAATGAGTACGCTTTCGTGAAAGCCACTCCTAACCAGAGGCGGCAAAGTAAAGTTGCATCACGGCGGGGGAAGTTCGATGGAATTTGTAGCCTCAGTGTAGGATCCAGCCGGTGGAGATGACAGTTCGTAAAAATCGGGCTGCTCCATGACGTTTCTGTCTCGGTTTGAGCGAGTAAACGAAGACCCCTCGCGGCGTCTGTCCTTGATAAGGGTATAGGAACAGTCAGGGTTTCCTTATGGGCTGACCGGGCGGCATCATCAGCAAGGTCATTACCGACGATGCCACAGTGCCCCGGCAGCCATTGAAAGATGATGTCATGTCCGTTCATGAGGGCTTGATGGAGAACCTCTCTGGTCTCAAACACCAGTTGTTCATGTGTCTTGCGTCGCAATGCTGACTGCAGACTCTGAAGGGCTGCCTTGGAGTCACAAAAAATGACCCACTTTCGAGGTGGTGTTTCTACGATGTAATTAACAGCAGCACGTAGGGCAGCAAGTTCTGTTGCCGTAGAAGTCGTTATGTGGGACACTATGTGAATTTGTGAATTGTAATGTGGGCCATAAGGTAATTAGTTCAAAACTTAATTTGTAAATTTTTGCTAATTAGTCGAACATGCAGTTCATTTTTCTTTGCCCAAGTGATGTCCGCCTCTTCGAGTAGACCAGCTCATGAACTAGAATTGTGCTATATGCCAAAGGCAACCACTAAATATTTTTGAATGTGTTCGCTGATACACCCTGTATATCGCTCCTACACTTCTACTGTCCGATCAGCTGTCGGAAATGCAACTGGGTAATCGCTAATGCACTGTGCGCCATTCATGCTGAAAAATGTGGGACGATATAGAGGGAACACGTGTGCAGTTGTTGGCTGCAAAAATAGTGACTGACATGTCTGAATCTGTGTGGCCAAGTTCACGAACTGCTGCTACAACTGCCCGCGTGTGGCCGGCCCTCCGAGATGTAGGGCTTTCCTCGAGGATAAAATTCACTCATGCACTAGTGTTTTATCGCTAACGATAAAATAAATGACTTCAACCCCGGAACGTCGGCAAGGGTGAGTACTACTCGTCAAACAGTGACAAAGGGAGTAGCGCCTCTTCCTGGCATAGCAGGTTTGACTCACGTCACCTATACACGCATCTACCCTTACTCATGCTCAAACTTACGCCCACTATTATCGCCCCGTATCAGGAATAAGTAAATGGGCGCACTCCTGGATCAATGCGAAGAAGAATGTGTAACGGACTACATCGACCAAACATGAACAAACGTTTATATGGACTGCCTAAAAGCGAGCCATTCTTATTGAATGTCTGAAACGTATTCACCAAAAGTTATCTTCCCCATGCATTCGCTCAGGAACGGGAGCCTATATAGAGCTGCTAGCGTAGTTATCCTACAGCAGAATAATTTGGAGCAATCGTCACATCCATAATTTAGTCTCCCTCGAGACTGCGATAAGTGCCTCTATATTTTGCGTATTTGCAAGAAACAAATATTCAATAACTTCGAATTGTGAATTATCGAACTGGAATAAGAAACAAAAAGCAGGGACTATTCCATTCGTATTCGAAATTTTGAATAATCGCACACAGCTAAACCTTATGTAACATGGCATACTTATAAAGAGTGCATAATAAATCACGACTAAAAAGGGGATAGGAACAAAAAAATAAAAATATAAAAAAGAAAAAGAAAAGAAATGAGAAGAAAGAGAATACAGACGAGTATACGCGAAAGGCGTCAGCACTAGCGCCTATATAAAACTAATTCTTCATTTTCAAAGGCCCCTCCATATACAACAGTTCCACGCAGACATGCGCAAACGCCACAGACACGTCGGACTATATCGACACAACGCGTGCATTCAAAGGAATCTTCTGATCCAATCATATTCACTTTTCTTAGGTTCTACTCCGGGCCATAGAGCCAGCTTTATTAAACGCTGTATTAGTTCATTCATTTATTTATTCACTAATTATTAAATTAACAGACGTTACACTAATACGAACGACTTACAAGTGAGCACTTGTACTGTCGTCTGTCTTGTATTCGTCTATTTTTCGTGCTCGTGTTTTCCTTAAATTTGAGATTAGGATCATGCGTTAAGGTAACTTATCATACGCATTGAATGGTCAATTAATCACGTTTTAACCTTAAAAAAAGACGTTATTCGTCCTTGTTTACGTCCACCTATAAAAGGCGATTCTGGTGGTGGTGGTAAAACTTTATTTCCCAAAGAAGGGGTCCTGAAGGACACTCGGCTAGGCGCCAGGTGTAGAGGGCACCTCCCATGTCGGCACAGAGAGCCCGAAGCTCTCCGCCGCCTCGCGGGCCTTCTGGACAGCCCGAAGTTGGTCGTGTAGTGAAGCACTTTTTAGCTCTTTGTCCCAATGTTCCTTGTTCTTGGCGTACGCGTCAATCGATGCACAACCACACAGCATATGGTTCAAGTCAACACGTTCACTGCAATGTTCACACACATGTTGTCCGTCGTAGTCTGGGTCGATGTGCTTCATGCGCCAGGGGTTGGGGTATGAATTCGTTTGGAGCAAGCGTAGCGTGACTGACTGGCTGCG
This sequence comes from Dermacentor silvarum, assembly GCF_013339745.2. Classification (NCBI taxonomy): domain Eukaryota; kingdom Metazoa; phylum Arthropoda; class Arachnida; order Ixodida; family Ixodidae; genus Dermacentor; species Dermacentor silvarum. The sequence continues at coordinate 175,679,850 of NC_051155.1, forward strand.
CGTTAATTTCTTATCCGGGAGGGGAAACTCTCGTCTGCTTAGATAAAAGTGCTTAGTGAGCTCGTTGTAAGTGAATAATTGATCCCTGTACTCGATATGTGGGGTAGCGGGGGAAACCGGAGGGACGCGGTCGATGAGTCCTCGCGCCGCCTCGTGTGCCATCTCGTTGAGACTTTGTCTTTTGTTGGTCAGCATCGCTAGGTTTAAACGGGCGACACACTGGAAACAGCGAAGCAAGTACCGTAGCTGCAGGTGCAGAATTGGTCAGAGAGAAGATTCTGAAAAAAAAAAAAATCACCGCTCAAGCACTCCGTACAGATGGTTAACCAGCGAAGCTGAAAAGTGCGGCCCCGGTGTTTATCACTGGGTTAATCCAGACGGTTCATTAAGGTATTTCTCAATAATTGGTTACGTCTTTGGGTTTGTTAATGAGGTTACACACACGTTCGGCTGCGCCGGAGAGAACGACGTCACTGATGGTATATGCGTGCAGTCCGCCGTATAGTCGCTTGCGTTTGATATCTCGAGTTTGCTCAGCGGCGTGGTTAGCAGCATTCGCCCACGATTGCCGCTTGCGAATCTTCGAAATTAAATTGCTTCAAAATTAAATCTGTCCGTTACGTAAGACAACGAATGGCTCATACCCCCCAAAACGTGGCCTCCCCATTACGACGACAGAAAAGGAGTGAAATTCTATGCTGCAATGATGAGTGGCAACGGAGCCAGCTGTAAAAGACGACGACAATGAACGCGGGAGCAGTGGCACGAGCGCGTGACCGAGCACGAGCACGAACGGAACCCGAGGGGCGCCAACGAGCCAGCTGCGGAAGAAGACGACGACGCTCAAGCCAATGCTGACGATTGTAGTTTTCTGTGGACAGGCGACTAACCGACGCTTTTTCGTTGCGCCAAGCCATATAAAGCTTCGCGTTAAAAAGAACGTCGTTGCTAACACGAAGCACAGCAGGCAGCTTTGTCTAAGCGTAACATGCGCAAAAGAGAGATAAATATATTAATTTATGGCACCCAAAGCTTGCCTAAAATCTGTAGAAGTCCCACCTGGTGCAGCTGCACTACAGCAGCGTTCACCACATTTAGTGTATTTCAACGAAGCATATTCTTACAGTAGAAGAATTAATTGTTGGGCTAGTTGGGATTCTTTAACATGCACCCAATGCACGCTAACCTGCTTTAATTCCCGGGTTGTAAAAAAGTTGCAGTGGCTTAGCTCGGCTATGCCAGGATATACGTAGCGTTAGCAAAGGTTCAGCTGATTATTCTTAGCTTTCCTGGTTGTCTAGATTGTCAAGGATTAGCTTGATTGTCATGCTTACTGCTGCTCCAATGACACACACGCGGTATACATATTATGTGGCACATGTATATTTATTTTTGCGCTGTGCTAGACGTTCGTCCCTTTGCTTCAGTGTCTCCGCAGCACGTTTAGCCTTCTGTTCATTCCTCCTACGCTCAACCGCTAATTGCCAGGCAACTACTTCGGGATCCGATGAGTCAAGCTTCTCCGTTCTTCTGCGCTGTTGAGCAGCATTTGCGCTCTCCTTCCATGCTATACCACACTGGCAAACGCCAGTCAGAAGCGCAGCGGCTCCAGCGCAGTGTCAGACGGCGACTGCACAGCGAGCGCGCGCCGGCGCCAGTGCGTCTACCACCTCTACGACGTCACTCCTCTGGAATGCGCAGACCGGCGGCGGTGAGTCGCGCGCGGCGGCGGTGGAGTGCGCGAGAGGTGCCGGCTCCGGTGGCTCCGGTGCGCAAGCCGTGTGACATCACTGATCCTTGCGCATGCGCAGCACGGCTCTTGATGTGCCGCGCGAAACGGGCTTGGCTAGGCCAGTGTAGCTAACGCTACAATATACTGCGAATGAAAATTAGCGCAACAAGAAAACCGGCAGATCCCACGCCCTGCGGGAATCGATGTTATGGGAAGCAGTGTGCGGGGAGCCTTCCAAGTTAACTTAACAACCATGAGAGCACCAAGACGTACGCGGCTGTTTCAAGACCTACATGACACGCATGTCATGACATATATGTCATGAGTCCTGAGCAGTCCCTTTACCTACGCCTAAGAGACCTTAAAGCGAAAGCCTTAGTCATGTTCATGACTATGACTTCAACCATTAACCTTTAGCCGTTTATTTCACTTCGTACAACATCCGAACCAACTCCACTAGTTTTTGAGTGTTAATCTTTTTTTCGCTGAGTCAGTGTCATTTTTGCTGAGTCATGCTCACGACTATGACTTCTAGCATCATACTTTAGTGTTTCCTTCCCTTAGTACCCACGTCCGAACCCATGTCAGCGGTATTTGAGTGTTAATGTTTTTGCGCTGGGTCATTGTCACTTTAGGCGGCTGTTTTATGACCTACATGACACACATGTCACGACCTATTATTTATGTTCCTCATACACTCTTGTCATACAATGCCAATTTTGGTAAATACCAAGTTAACGAAACGACCCTGAGAGCACCAAGACGTAGGCGGCTAGATAGATAGATAGATAGATAGATAGATAGATAGATAAGATAGATAGATGGATGGATAGACAGATAGATAGATAGATACTGTCAAAGTGGCAAATGTTCGCCAAGAAATGCTTCGCATTTAAAGCTGTCAGCCCTCCCACTGGGGTGGAGTGGAGATGGAAGACCAGCGACGTTGTACTATGGTGAGAATTATGTATTTCCAATTATGACTATTAAGATGTGATGGTGTAATTGGTTATTTGAACTATGAAAGAATGGTTTTCATTTATTTAGCGACCACAGGGACTATGACCTTATGGTCGCTACGATACACCGCCATAGGGTGTACGGCAAAGGTTGGCGCGTTCTTCATAAACACGTCACCAACGCCGCGCGCGTTCGGTGCGAACGTGGGCAGAACGCCGCCGCCGTCGACAACAGTTGTGCGCGTTGTTTGTGTGACCACACACACCCGCTGTCAAAACGCTGGCTACCTGACGGAACGGCTAAACACCGTTGTCGACCCTGTTAGGGGAGAGGCGGGCGAGATCCCAGAGAGTCGGCGGCACAGGCAGCAGAGGCCGGCAGGGCTGCGCGCATGCGCCGCAGTGTAGGCAGCCTACATGCAACGCCGTGTGTGCGTGCCCGCTCTGCGGTAGGGAGCCTACATGCAGCGCCGTGTTAAAACGGCGTTGCATGTAGGCGCCCTACCGCAGTGGAAGAGCGGGCACGCACACACAGTCTGGGGTGCCTCGATGCCCTCCTCGCCCACCGCTCCCCTTCCATTGGGAAGTCGCGTTTACTCTCCGCCGTGCGTAAATGCGACTCATGTGCGAGTGAAAGCGCGCGTCCCTCGCCCTCGCGCGCTTTCACGGGGAGCGAACGCATGGCGGAGAACAAGTAGTAGTAGTAGTGATTTAATTGAAGAAAAATTACGCGTTTTTTTCTTCAATTAAATCACTACTACTACTACTTGCTCTCCGCCGTGCGTTCGCTTCCCGTGAAAGCGCGCGTCCCAGGCCGGCAGGGCTGCGCGCATGCGCCGCAGTGGAAGAGTAGTAGTAGTGATTTTATTGAAGAAGAAAATGACGCTTACTTCTGCTGTCCAATAGGGTGGTAAGTGGTTCTTGAGGGAAAGGGAAAGGTTGGCGCTATCTTCTGCAGCCCTTGAGGGAGCACGGCTCAGCGCCAATAGGGAGCACGGTGAGTGAAAGAGCGGGCACGCACACGTGCAGTCTAGGGTGCCTCGATGCCCTCCTCACCCACCGCTCCCCTTCCACGGGGAAGTCGCGTTTGCCCTCCGCCGTGCGTTCGCTCCCCGTGAAAGCGCTCGTCCCTCGCCGTCGCGCGCTTTCCCTCGCACATACAGCATACGGCCAATGAGAGTTTTTTCTATTGCCGAACCCGGGACCATCGAAGAGTGAGCCCTTAACAGCTTCGCTGTAATATATATATATATATATATATATATATATATATATATATATATATTGGGGGGTAATATCTGTTAAGTAAAAGAAGATTTTGCTCAACATCGAAGAGTCCACTTTCTCGAGGAACGCTAATTGCCCGTCAAGAAGCGTAAGAAATCTTTACTGCACACACACAGTGAGAAGCTACCTAAGATGGACGGATGGTTATAACTTTATTGAGTTGTCCTGCAGTTTTGACGACCCGGGCTCAGGTCTCCCACGACGGGACGTCGAGATTAGGGAGCCTACATGCAAGCGCTGTTTTGCATGTAGGCTCCCTAGTCGCGATCTTGTCTCAGCGCCGCCTCGCGGGCCTGCTGGACAGCCCAGAGTTGGTTGCCGAGGTCGGAGCTGAGCAGAGCGGAGGCCCACCTCAGCGATAGGGTCTCGGAGTTTATAAAAGTACTGAAAGTTGGGCGAGTTGGTAGCTATTCATCTTGAAACTGCAGCGCGCACACAAGAAACGAAAAAAAAAAGCCTTATTGTCCTCGTTTCTTGTGTGTGCGCTGCAGTTTCAAGATCTCGGAGTTTAATTCGTTTTTGTGTTGGCCGTTACATTCCCATAGCATGTGTTTGAGTGTAGCTGTTTCTTGTTTGCATATCTTGCATGTGTCTTCTTTGTGTACTGCGGGGAATATCCGTTTGAGGTGAAACGGGTTCGGGAAGGTTTTTGTTTGCAGTTGACGTAGGCCGGGCCATTGCTTGTGCCCTGTTTAGGTCTTTGTGTGGTGGTGGGAAAGCTCTTCTGGCTTGTTGGTACATCTTTGCAATGGCGTTGTATGTGGTCAGTCTGTCTCGTTCGGTTCAGGGGTCTTCCCGAGAGGCCGGCCGGGCGATGCATTTTTTTTGTGAAAGTGTAGGCAACGAAGGTCGAAACAAGACAAAAAGAAAATCTATCTTGTACACGCGGCATAGGTGTACCCCATTAGTGACTCCTCCAAGATGCAGTGTGCGATTGTTCGCGTCCGTTGTTTGAAAATTACGCGACTAGAATTTCATGTTTTCTTCTTCACGAAAAGACGGCAGGGGGTGTCTCGAATGACTGTACACGGAGATGTAGTACAATGTGAGTAATAGGATGTCTTGAACTACGCCCTACACGCCGCACGAAGTACGCAGACCGCAGCATGTTACAGGCAGAAAAGTGGCGGGACGGGTGTCATATGCTGGCATGCATTGGAAACTTGCCCTCGCTGTATCGCTGTCGTCGTTGTACTCAAACATCTCAATCGCAAGGCGAAAATGCGGCAGATCGCTCGAGCTAGCGTCTCTCCCTGTTACCAAGCACGCTGAAGCTGTGATACCTACGGCCGCTTCTCGTGATAAATGACGGTTGTGCGTGACTGCAACGCATATACCGTTGCGCTGCGCTCGTTTAGCTCCGCCACTGGTTGACAGCTTGAGTGCGGCTCGCAGCAACACGGCTTGCCAAACAACTCGCTTCGCTTCTGGCAAATGACCACTATAAGGGGGACGCATGAACGCGTTGACTTCGTTGCTGCTACACGCCGATGACGACTGCGCGCGTATGTACATGTATATATTTACGGTTTGCCGAACGAGTGGCTCGCATCGGAAAAAATTACCCCAGCTGACCCTCTCACACTGCTTTCATACACTAGATCCGAACGAATGCACTGCGATTGCAAGTGGGCGGCTCTGACGAACGACTCCGTTCGGACGACCAGTGGCCGCGTATACGGATGCCGACCGATTTGGTCCTCGTAGCTAGGGGTCATACGACGGAGATACGATCCTTAATTGTCGGGAGCGGCGTTCAAGGCCACATCGCGGAGCGATGGAGAAGGCGCTCAAATACGCTCGTCCTGTGCGTTAGGTATCGAGCACCGTGAGATTTGCATCCTTATCGGTTTTGCGGGGCCGGCATGTACGCGAGACTGCCGAAGGAGAAAGTTACGTGAAAGAGAAACAGAGAGAAAAAGAAAGAAAGAAAGAAAGAAAGAAAGAAAGAAAGAAAGAAAGAAAGAAAGAAAGAAAGAAAGAAAGAAAGGAGAGAAATGTGGCAGGGGCGATCTTAGGGGGGGGGGGGGGGGGCATGTTGCGACTTTCTGCGCGAATGGGCGGCAGGGTAAATTTTGTTATCGCAATGCACAAAATTTTGTTGCTGACGGCGTGCTGAAGCCAAAAAAAAAAGACGAGGGAAGACAGGCCGACGCCACTTGCTTCCAGAGGTACGTGTACGCGATCTTGATGCTCGCGAATGCAAGCAAGCAAGCAAGCAAGCAAGCAAGCAAGCAAGCAAGCAAGCAAGCAAGCAAGCAAGCAAGCAAGCAAGCAAGCAACTTGCTACTCGCCGTGTCCCGTCTTCTGCGCTGTTTTGTTCAGACATACATGCATATAAGCACATACATACGAATATAGGTAGCCAGGTCGACGATCGGGTGAGTCGGTTGAAATTACGTTAGGTTGGCTAAGCAAACAGGACAAGCGACGACTTATACATACATACATACATACACATACATACATACATACATACATACATACATACATACATACATACATACATACATACATACATACATACATACACACACACATACATACATGCATACATACATACATACATACATACATACATACATACATACATACATACATACATACATACATACATACATACATACATACATACATACATACCCGTATGAACTATCGGCCAAAAAAGTTTACGGACCACGAGATCTCAGAAAACGCTAAATATCCGAGGAGGCTTTAAAAGTAGCCAGTAAAACCGTACATCACAATGTTGTTCGCATATACCAGTAGAGACTGGATATGGGAATACCAGGATGCGTTTTGAGGCTGCGGAGATATTCAGTTTTTTGGCAGATTCCTTGGTCCATAAACTTTTTTGGTCGATAGTACATACATGCACCATACACACATGCGCACACACTGTGTGCATCATGTGCGTACATAGACAAACAATACAATACTAAGCCTGCAATAATGTATACATCTAGGTTATACATGTTTATCTGGTTAGCGGAAACATCTACACAATATCCCGACTCCGAAACATTTGTCTTCAACACCGACACACCAATCATTTATATAATTCATATCTGCCACTTTTTACCGCTAGGTAGAAAAAATGTGCGGGTCTTATTAGCTTGATCAGTTGCTCCCTCCTAGCTGAAGATCACCGTACACGGCATCTGTACTCGGAACGAAGCGCTCTCTTTCGATGATACAATGTGGCTAATGGTCGTACTGGTTGTAGTGACCGCGCAAATAAAACAGCCAAATGTGATGGCATTTCGCATTTCACTCTTCTAAAACATTTCACATGAGTCGTCCTTGTTATTCAAGTTCACTCTTCACTATCTCAGAAAATTTCGCTGCTTAATAAAAACACGGGATATTTGAACACTTGAAGTATGGTGTGAAAGTATGTGCCAGTGGGACGGGGGCGCGAAGGTTCTGTAATGATCGCATAGGAAAGCTAGCCCTACTCCTTCCCCCGTGCAGGGTAACCAACCGCAACTACCTTTGGTTAACCTCCCTGCCTTTCTATACGTCCTTTCTCTGTAGAGGCCTTATTGCGCCAAGGCAACAAATGTCAGATTGAACTCGATTGAGAATTCCTACTCTACTTTCTACGAGGGCGCCTCTTGAAAAACCAGAATTACTAAAATCCTGTGTGTGGGCTTCGCCATCGTGTACGAGATGACCATACGCCTCGTCGTGACAAATTGGCACCAATCGACGCTCTCCCCTTTTACGTACCCGACAACCTCCTTTGTTCCTTCAATGCGCGTCTATAGACGAATGCAGCATCCGGATGTCTAGCCATGCCCAGTTGGCTCAGTGCGCGTCAGAATTAAGGAAACGGTTGCGTCACACTTCGCAACCTCGGCCGCTAGCAGATCGGGCAGCGAGGCCCGCGCGCTTGAAAGAAACGTTTCGCTGCCGTGTGTTCGCACGTAATTTAAATGCCGCGGAAACAGGTATTTCCCTCGCAGCGGACGCGAAATGCTTCGGGGGCCGCAGATCGAACGGCGACCGGACGCGAGGGCCAACGCGTGCACGTCCGAAAAAGAAAATAAAAAAGAGAGAAAGAAAGAAACAACCCAGGCCCCCATACTTATAAGCGAACGCCGTTTCAATTTCGCTGGTTCGCTTCAGGGGATCCAGACGTCACACGGCGGGTTTCTGGCGGTGGTTGCGGGTAGGCGTTGCAGTCGGAAGGTTCAGGCTGGAGGTGGGCTTTTCTTTTTCTCTTTTTTTTTCTCGTCGCTTCGACATGGAAGCGCTTGTTGGAGATGCGCCCAGCACGTTCCCCGCTCTGTCTTTAATGACGCTCTCGAATACAGGGACTGGAAAGCTAGCCTGGAAGTTATAGACGACGGGGGAAAGCCCGTGAAGAGTATTGCTGGCTGCTCGGCGCTTCTCTGCCGTCACGCGCTGTCGTGCGGACGGCTGCGCGTGCTTTCCAGCGGAGGTGGTGGGCGCGCATTGCCCCCTCGATCTCACTTGTGTGCGTACGCACGCGGGGCGAACGATCACGACGGCACGTGCGACGCGGCGCTTGACTCTGCCGTCATGACTCCTGTGTCACGGCGGAGTGTGAAGGCGCCGCCGGGTTATCGGGTTAGCTGTAGGCGGTGAAGTGTGTCGAGATTCACACGCGACGGCTCGTGTTTCTTTTGTCGCTCTTCAAAGTGCGTGCCGCGGAAGGAGGGAATGTTAACTCGTATAGGCACCATGGGTCGACAAACAACTGCATCCTCCGGCTAGAGAATCACTGCCCAGTCGGCGTCGTGAATTGAGTTGGTTTCTTTCTACGATTTGCAACTATAGGTGTTTGCAAATATATAGGTGTTCAAATATATAAGTGTTTGCAAGTGAGTTTGTAAGTGATTTGCAAATATATAGGTGTTCGAGTCGTGTTTTTAACGCGATAGCGTTAAGGGCCTCGTGTCGCAGAAAAACCGGCGTCGGTGTCGGCGTGGGTGGCTGAGAAATTCTTCCCGAACCACCCCGACCGCGCAGGCCCTCCGCGTGGCGCAAGGCGTTAGTGAACCAAAATTGAATTTCTCAAAGTAAAATCCATCAAAAAAATCGTAAAGTACGACTTAACCACAACCTACAGACATGATAGCGTCTGTCTGTAATTTGAATGTACGAGAAAACATAATTTTGTTACGAGGAAACTCAAACACAAACTCCTTTTCCAGCGTTTCTACCATACCAACAGCGGCGCGCCCTAGTTGCAGAAACACCATCCAGATGGGGCTCGCCTCTTCGGCAGCGTAGAAGGGCAGCGGCGCGCAGAGGCGAAGGTGGAGAAAAAAGAAAGCTGCAGTTGCCGGGAAACCTGACAAGCATTTAGGGATCTTTGAATGCTATTGCGTTCCTCTCTTAAAGGCGAACCTCAAGCGTCCTCCAAATTTTTTTCAGCAGTGTTTTAGGGGATGTACTTTCGGGCGATCACTTTCTGAGATGTCGCCTTCAGTGCTTACAACCGGCGTCAGATCGAGAGCTCGAAAAGTAAATGAATAAATAAATAAATAAATAAATAAATAATAAATAATAAATACATAAATAATACATAAATAAATAAATAGAGAGAGAGAAAAAAGAGAGAGAGAGAAAGTATAATGGATCCTTTAGATGTGTGTGAGTAGATATGAAGAGAAGAAAATAAAGAAAATAAAACAAAATAAACATTAGAAGCTAAGAATAAACAAACAAAAGTTTAGTTTAACAGCAGGGCCGTCATGGTTATCAACATTTTTAGTTATACCCCTTGTAAACACCCTCAGTCTATATAATGTTGCATACTTTATTAACTACATAATATTGCTGTTTTTTTCTTTCTTCTCGACTTTCTAGCATTTAAAATGTACATCCTTTAATCTATAAGTGCTTTTCTACCGACACTGACGTTTTGTATAATGCATCCTATGCATGACTGCATTCTGTTTATCATGTTCATCGCGTATTTCTTATCACATGTGTTTACTAGTTTATTTCTTGAAATGGTTTGTTTTATTCTTTTTTTTCAGATTCTTCTAGGTAACCGTAAAGTGTGCTCATATGTTGAATTTGTGATGGTGTACTTAATTCTGTTGTTTTAGCCAAGCAAAAAAAAAAAAAACTTTTGCAATAACACTCTTGTAAATATATACCGTGTTTATATTTGCCTTCTTGTTCGCAACTCCTACCATTGTACTTGCGCTTCCTGTTATAATCCTAGGAGGCATCGACATTATGGAAAACAAAAAACAAAAACAAAGTCGCAGTTTCGCCCGAAAGGCGAAGCATCGATTGCGATAACAAAATAGTGGACAGCTATACAAAGTAAGGATAGTAGATTTTTCAGCCGTACAAACTTGTAAACATAGGCATACTAACTAAATTAACAAGCATGGTGTCACGCGCGCACAAGCAAACATGAACGCATCTCACTCGACGACCGCGGAAACTGGCTGTCAAAACGCTCGAGTGAGTCAGCGCAGCAGCAACAGCGAGCGAATTGAGCCTCGTGCCGGCGCTCGCATTAACGCGAACCAAGCCGCGAAAACACAGGGAGGGCGGACTGTGCCCCGGCCGCAGATGGCTTTCAAGATACAGCCGCGCGGGCGGGCGCTCGCGCCGTACTGGCACGAGCGCTTTCGCGCGGCTGCGTCGAGGAACGCCAACGAGCCAGTTCGCGGGTTGTTCGCGGACGACGGATCTGCCCTAGCCATGTACAGATTCGCTGTAAAAAGCCTGAGAACATATTACACGGAATAACGGGATGCATGCAGGTTGTACAGTGTATTGATACATTGAAATTCTATTGCAAGTACACTCAGGCCCTCACGCATAATAAATCACCTTGGAAAGAAAAAAGAAATTGAGGAAAAGAAAAGTAAACATGGCAAGGCAACGCCGCGATTAGTTGAATACTAAAGAGAATTGACAAGACCCAAAAGAAAACAATTTAAAGAGGCACTATTAACAAGAACATCTGGGAGTAAGTTTTTGATTTCTTACAGCCCTTCCCGATTTAACGAAAATCAGAAAGCATAAATATTAAATCTATATTCTGTAAGATGCTGGCTGTGGTTGGTTCTTGCGTTTCTGGAGCTCGAAGGTAGGCGATACTTTGATAAGTCAATTCGTCAGTCGTTATTCAATACAAGAAAAATTAACTTCGAAATATATATCTTCGAAAAGAAAGACATCTTCGGAAAAGCAAGCGGCAGTCGATGTGATGAAATGCAGCGAACGCCCTTCGTCGGCGTTATTTTTTACGTCGGAATGAAGGGGGGGGGGGGGGGGGGATTTGCCCGGATGCCTTTTGGGTTTTACTGAAACGTTGCGCTGGACGTTACGTCAATATATTAGTTGAAGATCCGTTCCTCGTAATTATTTCGTTCATTTAGCACCGTCGAAGGCCACGGTTGAGCTGCACGAATGAGCTGTCCTATAGTATCGCGTTGCCGGACGCTCTTTCGTAAGGAAGGACTAATAGGATCTTTAGATATCAACCTAACCACGAGAAGGAACCACATCGGCTAGAAGTATATACGCGCCGAAAACGCAACTTGTTCCGATGCCCGACGCTGCAACTATCGGGTCAGCGACGCCGAAAGTTTCAGGCACAGCCGGCGGGACTCGAAGCCTCGTGCACGTCTGTTTATCCTGGACGGCGCCGGCACGCGTCACGCAAGCACACCGGAATTCTTTTTGTATTTAATTCCATCTTTTTTCTTTCCTGTCGCGCGACACGTTCTCAGCCTCGTTTTCCAGTTCAGTTACCCTGCAATGCCCTTGCCCGTCGCAGACAGACGAGCCACCGAGAGATGCTTTCTTGCCGCTATGGTATAGCGATTGCTCCTACTGGAAGAAAACACATTTTGTGGCGGCGCCCTAGTTCTTCTGGAAACGTTCCCGTGACGGGAAACGCTGCCTCGTAAAGAAGGGGCAGAAAAACATTAAAATAATGTATATTACATAGAGTGGAGGAAAACGGCTGGCGTGTAAGCTGCGGATTGGTAGCTAGGTGGCGTGTGCTAACGCGGTGGTCATTGCCGTCTGATCGCGTGATCGGAGGTTCACGTAGTAACGCAGCCGCGGCTACTTGCAACGGAAGACCATTGTGTTTATATATATATATATATATATATATATATATATATATATATATATATATATATATATATATATATTCTGGCGAAGCTGCTATTCGGTAGAAACGATGTGAGGTTGAGCACTCCTTGCCCTCCCCTGTGCGCTAATTCGTTCTTTTTTTTCGCTTTCTGTTCTTTCTTTATTTTTTATTTTGAATTTCTTTTTTTAAATACGGGAACCATAGGGCTGTTGTCTGCTTGTTAATTATATAAGACAACGGGGCAACTTGGGAAGGTGATTGTTCCCAACGTGCGGCAGAGTAGCCGAAGAAATTGCTTGTGGTTCTATACATAAATAGACATAAAGGAGAGGAACCAGCAATCCTGTAACGATGACCCAACGGGAAAGAGGCGGGGGAGGCCAGAGTTGTTGATTGGCCTGTCGAACCTGCTTTTGCGGGCCTTCTGCAATAGTGATTTATCGCAATACTTAACGCGTATGGCCATTGACCATCGCACCCGTTCAAATTGAAAGGATTCAAAAGGGGGTACATTTGGGGTCCGAGGACTTTCAAATAACAGTTTTCCTTTCTTTGTTTTCTCTCTCGCTTATAGTTGTCTGTGGAGTTGCTTCGACAGACTGCCTCGTTTTAGCATTTGTGCTTACACGTCACCTTTAGTGATTACTGATCCAGTTCTGCACGCAGCTGGTCGGCCTTCTTCATTTCATTTCATTAATCATACCCGCGCTATATGTTGAAGCGTCCCGCCACCATTCTTATCAGCACTTGCAAAATCTGAAACTTCTTTACGTCCTACATCGGCAATAGTAAAACCATGAATTTCACCGGCCATATTCCTTCCTTTCTTTTACTGCCACAAATATATAAATGGTCAAAGCTGCTTCGCGGCCACCGTTGACGTCCGAAGCCGCGAAAAGTGACAGTATCCGTGGTCTCCAAATGAAAAATTGAGGTGCCACGCGAGGTGCAAGATTAATCGCATGCTAATGTGCAGCGAATGCCGAAAGCTATACTTCGCACAAACCACCACGCATAGCATTGCGAAGCAGGCTTCTGTTTAGCGAACGCCGAGTGGGAGCAGCAGTGCATCGCTCTCGAGAAAGGAACGTAAGCTAACGCGGTCGGTAAACAAGAAACCGGACCTTGGTATAAGTGACCTCGGCGAAGTGACCTGCGACCTCTCTGACCCTCCACGCCTTTCCCCTGCGCATCTTTACTTTTCTCAGAGGAATCGTTGCCCGTGATTCACTGGCCTCGCAGTTGCGACGGGCGCCACAGGATTTCAGTTGTGCACTGCAAATCGCGCAAGCTATGCTATTCCCCACTAAAGCTGTGCAGTGCAGCGCGAACGCTAGGGCTGGTGTTAATCACGCGGTGAATTCGTAGAGCTGTCACGCAGCGCTAGTTCTTGAATAGCGTGAAATGGGAACGAACAGCGAGGAAGTCTATATGTAATCATGATATAAGAAAAATATTGGTCGTTCATCAGCGCTGTTTGCGAGCTGCCGTTCATATCGTTCGGCCTTGTGCACTGTTCGTTCCCACTTAAGGTGTTCGTGATTGGCCGGTACCGTTGGTTATTCTTACTCGTTCTTTCCTTCTTTTTATTTCGCGGAAAGTTATATGGAGCAGCCTGGCAGTATGTTAATTCTATATTGTTCCTTTATCGGTTCTCTAGTTGACCTTACCTAACCGAGAGAACGAAAGAGAGAAAGAGAAAGAGGAATAGGACATGAAACGCACGTATAGTTAATCAGATGAAACGCCCGGTTGGCTACCCTCTCCTGAGAAGAAGGGGAGAGGGTAGAGTAGGTGAGGAGGATGGAAGCAATGATCAGAATCTAGGAACTGTGCTGTGAACACGCATGCACGTTGGACAACTTGAAGCCCACTACAATGGCCGAAGAACCCCCACAACTTTGCAGTGAAGCGATCCCTATCGTCAACAGCTCTGCATCGTTTTCGTTGACTCGTGTGAAAGGAAGAAGTACAGAAGACGCCACTGAGGCAGGACGAAATGAGCAGAAAATAAAAAAATAAGCTGGAACGAAAAGAACATCTCTCTTGTTAGGAGAATCGCCCGAGGAATTGTTTTGTCGCTTCGCACGCGAAATTCCTCTACCGTCTTTTTTTTTTTTTTTGCAACACGCGAGGACCCTCCTCCAAGCCGAGCAAACAGAAATTCCAGGTATCTGATAAACGGCGTGAAGCGATGCGTATACGTTTAGCGTTCGCGCTGCTGTGGGGGTGGGAGGGGAAAGACGTACATACACGGTGCGGCGTGGAAAGCGTGATGCTTCATAGCGGGAGCAAGACAACGGGTCATTTCGAGCACCGTTCACGCGACGGGTGTAGCCAGCGGTATGTATAATATATTTTGGCGAGAGGCCGGCACGAAAGAACGGTCCGCCGGACGGCCGGTCGCCCTTCACGACAAAACACCGGCGCTGCCAGTGTCAAGGTCGCGGGGGGGTATTCACCACTCGTGCGCAGTTTCGCAACTGGCTTCGACATAACGCGTATACGAGCGTACAGTGATCGCACGCGCGGACGAGGGAAACTTGTTTAGCCCCGCGGCGGCGCTCTGCGTTTTCAGCAGGCTGTGCGGAATCCTTTCCTGCGTTAGTCGTGTTTGTGGATCACAATCTCATGAAAAGGAATTCAGTACAGTATTGCAGCACGCAGCGCAGGTCAGTTTGCTGACGGCCAAGATGCAAGGCCTCGGCACTGTAACGGAAACTGAGTCGCATTGCAACGCTTGCGACAAGAGGCGGCATCGCAACGTACGACCAGCTTGCCAAAAGTGTAGCGCCCAAAATTTTCTCTGACTCGCTCTCAGCTCTAAACAATAAAATGAGCTTAGAACAGCGCAGTCGGATATATTATACCAGATAAACGGTATACATACGCGTCCGACTTGCGAAGGTCCCAACGTCACTGTGCAGTGGTTACCTGGACACCGCGGCATCAGATGCAACGCCCAAGTCCAACGCCGTTCAAAATGAGGCCCAATCTGAGCGATCTACTCACGAGGTCCCGTTTTTTCACGAGGACATTAAAATTCTTGTCTCGCACACCGACGCAATCAAATTGCTTTTGTTGGACTGACCCTGATCAGTCAATAGCTCCTATTTAATGCGTTGATCCACCGTGCACCTACAGCTTGCCGCAAGGGCTGGGAAAGCAAGAAGAGGTTGTCCTTCACTGACTGAGACTTTGTGCAACCTGCACCAGAAGTTTTTTCTTTGAGATCTGACCACTCAGTTTGCCGCTGTGACTGCAATTCAATCAATATACCTGAAGACATTGTGTGATGGCCGGCGCTACACCACTTTGCGGTTAGCAGAAAACATAAAGCTTGAAATGCGCGGACAGATCCGCGCATTGTATTACATTTCTTGGCGTGTGGTTCCACCAAAAACTTTCCTGGAACACACATTTATCAATATTGACATCCGAAGTAAGCAAACGTGTTGGCTGTCCCTACAAACTAACTAATCAGGTACCTGTGTGGCTAAGACTGCATATCTATTATGCACATATATACTCTAAATTAACCTACTGTATTCTGGTATGGGGAACCAGTACTACTACTAACTATCAGAAACTACTAATACTTCAGAACAGAGGCTTACGGTGCATCCATGCTTACTACGGCAGACCAAAAGATTTGTCAACGTGGCCGTTACTTTGCAGGTATAACTTGCTTAAAGCGAATCAAGTCTACCATTTTCGTTTGCTGTGATCTATTAAAAAGAATAAATTACACATTGAAAACAATCCCGTGTCTAATGACACTTACTACTTTTGTACGAAAATCCACCAGGTCCCTAGAACACGTACTATGACAAAGAAAAATTAAATTTCAAGTAATTGCAACTCTTAAGAAGGTGTCAACAAATGCTAATTTGGGTGTGTCTTTGAGCATATTACAAAAAAAAACTAAACAATATTTAATTGATTCTGACTTGTGTTGTGTATAGTGCCATTTTTTTAGTGTTGTCTGCTAGTTATCTGCTTCTATGTGACAGTTGCAGTGCACAATGAGATTTTGTGTTTATATGGTTATATTTGCGGTTATGTGTTATATTATGTCAAACTGCACAGTGGAGCCGAGGCCTTCGTCAGGCCTTCCAGCCTTTAGCCCCGGCCCTAAGAAAAATAAACTTCACTTCACCTCAGATGTAGAAAAGTGATTTCTCAGGGTGCAGGAAGAAAAACGGGGAACCCCGTCCGAGCCGTGAAGGCCCTGCTGCAGTCAAGATTTGTAGACACCCTTTTACATTATAAAATGTACGCTTGATTTGTTAATTGTTTCTTTTTATATTATCTATTTTTAAAATATTTTATTGATTTCTTTATCAATCACTTGATCCGAAGTAGCAATCTCTGCATGTAACAGGATTGACATCGCTTCTCGGCCTTTTGGCTAAGATCAAAGTGTATCTTGAGCTCCGATCAAACTGTTTATTGTTCTCTCTTTTGCCATAACGTTAATATTTTGCTAGGTTTCTTGGATGAGTTTCACATTTTGAGTATACCAAGTGAGTATACCGCTTTGACAATTTAACAGACGCAGCCTAGCTGGTGCACCTGAAAATATCTTCGTTGGTTGATAAGTGTTAAGATCTTTTGCCTTGTGCGCATTTGGCGCGGAAGGCACTAGCGCTTGCGCAAAGGTTTCGAAACTGGCGACATACAAATACATGTGGACAAAAGCAGTGACCAGCGGTTTGTTGAAGTAAGGGAATAAACATACAGAAAAGCGGAGCGACAACCGTTCAGATAAAACAGAACAAAGAACTAACACTGCTCTTAAACAAACAAACAAACAAACAAACAAACAAACAAACAAACAAACAAACAAACAAACAAACAAACAAACAAACAAACAAACAAACAAACAAACAAACAAACAAACAAACAAACAAACAAACAAACAAACAAACAAACAAACAAACAAACAAACAAACAAACAAACAAACAAACAAACAAACAAAGAAGAAAAGAAAGAAACAACGAGCACCACAATCGCACATACCAGCCTGGATATTGCGGCACCAGAATGTATAATCACAGCCTTACGTGCACTAGCACTGAAGTGCAGGATCGATCACATGTTGAAACGAGCTCATTTCCAAATCACTCGATTCGTTACCGGAATTCCGCTTTCTTGGGCCCACACGTGGCATGAGCTTGAGCACAAGGCGATCGAAGTTAGCTTATGCCTTTGGACATCCCATAGCTACGTGTCGCTTCTTATACATGCAGTGCAAGAGGTTCGCGGTGTTCACTCAAGATGTGCTGAATACCGCCCCTTATCTCAGTCCTCCAGTGGCGAAATGAGCAACATCCTAGACTTCATCAGTAGAAGTGAAGTGCTGCAAGGTCGTATCGAGAGACCATGCGGATGCAGTCAAAGGGAACAAAATAAAAGAAAAGTAAGCAAGTGTTACACGTTTGGAAAACGTGAAGGCGAAAGCCTGCCAGCTGTGGAAGAATACGACGATGACGCGCGAGCAGTGGCACGAGCGCGTCTCCCTGACCACGTGACGTGTGCAATCAGCCA
The DNA here is from genome assembly GCF_013339745.2 of Dermacentor silvarum. NCBI lineage: Eukaryota > Metazoa > Arthropoda > Arachnida > Ixodida > Ixodidae > Dermacentor > Dermacentor silvarum. The sequence goes on from NC_051155.1 coordinate 175,697,486, forward strand.
CGCACTAGGCCCACCTTTAGTAAGTCAGAACCTTATAGCAGCCGGGGCTTCAGGGAAGCGTGCTCGTCTCGCACCGCGCAGACCGGGGCTCGATTCCCACTCAGACCAAAATGTACCAAATTTTCCTTTCGAAGCCAGTAGTGTACTTTGTTTACAGGATCGTTCCTGACAAATGTGACGTCAATCCTAGCATTTTTAGACTTGCTTTTAAGGCGAAAGTCTTATATCTCTATTTTCAAGGTCGCGTTGTGAGGTACAGAAAAACGGAGCGCGCCAGGAAAGGGAAGCAGCAGTGCCGGAGAAGGGCTCTGAGAAAGGGCGACGGAGCGCAGTCGGAGAGTTGAGGGAAAGGGCAACGACGTATATTTGTTGCAGTGAGAATATTTAGGCAACGGAATATATTTGTTGCAGTGAGAATACTTAGGTAGCGTTTGTTGTTCAATTGAATATTCCGCAGCGAACAGAGTCGTCAGTCAGAGAGAGAGAGAGAGAGAGAGAGAGTAAAGGCAGGGAAGCGAGTTTCCGGTTTGCTACCCTACACTCGGGTGAGGGATATAGGGGATAGGAAAGAGTGCAAAGAGAGAGAGAGAGAGAGAGCACATCTCTCGTGGTAATATAGGTCGACAGCACGCGTGTCTAGAAGAGCTATTCAGGTGGAGTTCGACAACAAACGCGCCCCGCAACCCGACGGCGCGGGCCTTTTTCGGCGCTGTTGTTCCGACCACGAAAACGAGAGAAAAAGCGAAAGAAAGCGATTTGCTTTAAAATGTAGATGAAAAAAAACAGAACCTCGGGCGGTGTGACGAAATTAGGAGCTTTGCAGGCATAGGATGAAGTCAGCTGACGCAAAACAGGGGGTAATTGGAAGTCCCTGGGAGAGGCCTTCATCCTGCAATGAACATAAATGACGCTGATAATTACGAAACTGGATCACAAAGCCATGTACTTCTTTGGCAAAAAGATATACATCGTGTCGATGTTACTATATAGTTTAGGAACCAAAGCTTGACCCCGAAATGTTTTCGACGAGGCCGAAGTTTACGCTAAATGAAAACTACGCGGCTGCATTCGATCAGGTGCATAAAGCGCGAAGTATTTTCTAACTTTGTCCCCGCGCAATCAAACACCGAGAAAGTGAACTATTTTACTTCAGATGAAAAGAAATTTTCGGATTATGAAAATTTAATTTCGTGAAAATCATATACCAACGCACTTCCACTCCCACACTTGGTGGCTTGCTTTATTAATGTGTTCTACACGCCGAGCTAGCCTTGCAGTCTGGGCTGGCAATAGCTTTGTTCTGATCGCGTTGCGGGCGATCAGTACGTAACATATATAAAATTATTCATTAAATCAGTGCTTTAAAATAATCTAGCGAAGGCGAGCACTCAAACTTTTCCGCGGCAATATAGGAAAGCCATCAACACTCTGTGATTCTCAATTGGTCTCTCTCCCAATTAAGCACTAACAAAAATGCTGCTTAGCTTCGGTGATCTGGCTATCAATAACCTACGTGCCAAGCATGAAATAGCCAATTGCAGTTATAAAATTGAAACAAATAGTTAAGCATGCTTGATACGTAGCAGGTTACGCAGCTGTGTGTCGTTTAGAAAACGCTGATGTGGTCGTTTAACCACCTACTTAGCGAACAAAGGTCATTGCGGTCCCGAAAATGTTACCGAATCTGGCCTTGCGGGAAAATAGCGTGCAGCGCACTATGCAGGCAATAGGAGAGAGAGAGAGAGAGAGAGAGTTGGAAAGAGAGAAAGCTGTGGCCAAGCAACGTATACTTGTGGTCAGCGGAGAGCAATGGACCGACACTCTAGTATGAATAAGCCTGAACTTATCGACTAATTTAGCGCGACATTCAATTTCACTGTGAGGAGAGTCGGTAAACGTTTCGCATGGAAGGTATGGTCGCGAAGCGAGCTTGCCAGGCGGGCGTTTCGAGATTAAGATCAGGGGCGGGGTTATCTCACACCGTCCGAGGCAATAATCGTCGCTGCGTTTCTTACTCGAGAAAAGATCATAAATCACCATGTTGCGCGCGTGTTTCTTTAAGAAAGACAGGGATAGTGTTTCTGGTAGCCACATATTCTCACAAGGAGAGGGTTAGAGTGAAACAAGCACTAAGCAGCCAAAGAAAAAAAGGCTTCATTTATAAGAGTTTGGCGACTCTGTTTGCGCCGTATCTCGCGTGCGAGATGACTCATGCTAGTAATTGCAGTTTACCGTCAATTTTTCACAACTTTCTGCCATTTCGCCAGTAATTTCGAGTTGTTGTCGCTCGTTTTTCGGCCCGGTTCATTTTTGCGAGGAAGCCTAAATTGCACCTAGCTGGTAATTGCAAGGCCTCGGTTGCGTGTTTAGGAAACATGTGCGATTAGTTTCTTTTCTTTGTTCTTGCTTTTTAAGGAACGGGAAGGGAGAAAGAAAGGAAAGAGGTCAGCGTAAAGTTCATATGCTCATCCAGCGGCATCTGTCTAATTACAGCGTGCGATAAACAAACCAGCCATTAAGTCCAGTAGCACCTGCAGCCTGCGTTGGTGTAGCGTCTTTGCAACGCCGATCGCGGTTATTAAAGTGTGTACGAAGAGTTCTTAATTAGGCATCCTTACTGACGCAGGATCGCAGCATTAGGCTACCAAACAGTGGTACTCAAACAGCAGCCGTACTCTGCTACGGTGCAAGACACGGGATCGCTGAATTTTACGCTCTCAACGAAGGAAGGCGCCACAAAACAAGATGGCTTGCATTTTTGGTCAGGGTCCCGATCAGGAGACTGACCTTTCTAGAAGTTGTTTGTCGAATACCGTTGACCGGAGCACTCCGGTGGTTTCTTGAGAGTGTAGTCTTGGCAGTATCGCCCGGAGGGCGAAGCATTGACTGCGATAGCAAAGTTTTGGCGTGGAGATCAAACTTCTCGGACGTTTTCTAGCTATACGCGGATCCGACTAACGCGGACGCGATATACGCAGGTGAGCCAAATTATCTGCCAGCCTTAAGAAGCTTTACCACGCTATGTAGGGGCCTTTAATGACATCGCACAGGTTCCACTAGGCAACGCGTAAACAGTCCCGCCAGCAATCGGATTTGAGCTCTGGTTACTTTCAGGTATGAGATCTGATATTGTTTTGCATTTTTATTATTTAATAGTCTGAGAGGATTTGACATAATAAGGCATGCGCTGTGAGTGTTATGTTTCATGACATCTGTTTGTGGGCAGCCATTCTCAAAATTCCGAGGAATAATTTAGTCAAATATGTAAGACCTGGCATGAGCAACTTTAGTGATAGAATAGTGTAGAGAGAGAGAGAGAGAGAGAGAGAGAGAGAGAGAGAGAGAGAGAGAGAGATAAGTCATAAAGGAAAGGCATGGAGGTTAACCAGGCTGAGCCCGGTAGACTACCCTGCACTGGGGAAGGGAAAAAGGGGTATGAAAGAGGAGAACGAATATAATAGTGTAGCAATACAATTTACATATGCAGCATGGCCTATAACATGGCATGAAATATAGCATACATATACCTATATATATATATGCAGAGCCTCACGGCGGCGACGACGGCGAAACTTCGCTTGGAGTGCCCATGTAATTGCTATCGCAATAAAATACAGGGTTTCACATCAGAAGTGCCCGTCTGCTGTACAGCGCGGTCCACTATTAAACGGAACACCTTAGCGTGCGGCTCTCATCGGCTAGCGCTTTAGCTGCAAGTGACAGCTAAAGCGATCTCCGTGCACTGCACATATGTGTAGAAAGAGCCAGTGACACCAGCCACAAGTCATCTGCTGGAAAGCCGGCCGATTTGTAAGTACACTTGCCAGAAGGGAGAATTCGCACGGGCTCTACACTTATGTTCCATTTAACCCGGAACAGCACTGTGCCTAACCAGAACTACAGTACTATGGCTTTGCTACGAGGCCGCCACTGGCGTGTTATATGACGTGCAGTCACTACCACTACGCTTGCGCGCTTAGACGTCATTTGCAGTAAAGCCAGCAGAGACAGCCATTTTTTTTATTCCACCTCTACTATAGGATTGTGGCCACCGTGGCTGAGTCTATAATTTGTAATCTCGTGCTCAGAAACAGTACACTAGGTTTTGCAAGCCGTGATAGCTGCAGGTGTTTCATATTTTGATATTCATAATGAGTGTATTCCTTGAAAATATAGGAGAAGCTAAGTGACAGCTGTAAGGGGAGCATCACTGAAACAAATTGTTGCAGAAATATGAGTATAACCACCACCACGAAGAAGCGACCGACAGCGACTTGTCTCGTTTTTATATCCTTCCCTTTCTTTTCATTTAGTCAAAATATGAGACGTGTACCCACAGCGGGGCATTTACTAAAGGGATATGCAAATATAAATCTGTCAATATGAAACTACTGTTAGTCAGTCGACCTTGAGTGAAAACCCGTTGACGACACGAAAGGTACAAAAATGCCACGAACTCTCGACCTTTGGTGTTAATGAAGGCTAAATTCATTACGGCACAGTTAATTAAGATGTAGTTAATTAAGGTACTCGAACCCACGACCTTGGGTGGGAGTAGAATCCTCGACCTTTGGAATTAAGAGGCATGACTAAGCCAAGTGCACGAAGAGAATTAAGGGGAATGACTAAGCGAATTAAGAGGGATGACTAAGCGAAGTACACTAAGTGAATTAAGGGGTATATGTACGTCATGCGTCCGTATTTAATGCATCGACACTTCGGCTTTCGGCTTCAAGTCGTCTTAGCTATAACCTAACAGACCCTGTGATTTTTTAAATTCTATTTTTCTTTCACAGTTGAGTCGGTCAAACACCCACAGTATAAGAACTGCCTCTTGCTCATTGTTTTTGACATTTGGTGAAGTTAAAGTCAAGAATATGAAAATACGCTAATAATATTGCAGCTTCCTCTTCCTATACGGACAGCCCTGCGAACATGTGGTACGAACAAGGTACGAATGCGGAGTAGAATAGTGTAACTGCCCTTTAAATTAGGGCTGCCCTCTGCAACAAAACGCAAAAAATCTGAGAGAAAGGAAGGAATGGACGGTTGGCACTATAATTTCGTACCAACGTATCTCGGCGAGAGGGCTTGCATCATGTTATGACAGCTACTTCTGACTAAATTTTGGCACCAGAGTTACTCTGATTCCGGTATTCTTGTCTGTCGACGTCTGCCGAGCCCAATGGTCAGGGAAAATCCACCTCCCGTCGAGCGGATGGTGATAATTCGAAATCTACCAGACAGCCACGCCCCTTGGTTACAGAACAGCCGACCTTGTAAGATCTGCCTAGTCACCTTCCTGATTTTCCTGAACCCAGAAGGGCGTACACCCGTTCATTTAGCGCCTGTTCTACAACTACATTCAAACTGCGCTGTGCAGAAAAAAAAATTCCACTGAACCACAAATATAATATTCGCGAAATCTAGCGTTTATTAAGTGCGAACACACCCATCATACATCTTGTTGGGTGGACATATCCGAAAGTGGTTGAAATTATGGCCTGGACCCCTTTTTATCAAAACCAAGATTTGTGCTGAAACTAATTCACGCTTAACATAACGTAACGCTTTAAACTAGAGTCTCAAACCTGCCGTCGGGGCTATCACTAGGGACGAACGTTACGGCGTCTAACCACCACGAGGATTGCGAAAAGAGTGAAGTTAATGGGCCAACTTTCACGCCCGGCTGAGCTCGCAGTCTTGCCGGACGCTCGAACGTCGTCCGCTGAACGACGCCTCGAGGACTCGCGAAAGAAGACTCTTCAAGACGGCCCACTTCACTTTGTCTAAGTACTGCTGAGGATCGTAAACGAGAACGAGAAGTTAGAACAGCGCCTCGGAACTGGGATGTCGCTTCCTAGTCGGATGCCGGGATGGGGTTGGGGCATCGTACTTTGGACCACCGCCCGATCGCGGTACATTAACGGGTGGGGTTTCATACAAAGTTTACTGTAGAGGATTACATGAACTGCTGTACGGAAACATAGCGAATCATAGCGAATATTTCTAGGATTGACTATGGGCCTCGCCGATGACGTACTTTGTGGCTTTCTTTTAGGTTTGGGCTTCAATTTCATTGTCTGTTTGTATAGATAGTTCCTTTGCACTAAATCAACGTTTAACAACCAATCACAGCATTTTCGAGTAGTATGTAAATGACGAGTGTTTAGCACACACGCGCCAATAAGTCGACGTGACATCTGGGCAGCAAAGATTAATTTGACAAGTGATTAATAGTATTTAAGCGGTTTACTCTGAAGCAACTTCGGAAGGCGGTAAAATATTTGCAATCAGACGTAAAGGTAAGTTAAACATCCTCATATAACAAATTTTGATCAGAAATGACCTTCCAGAAAGCTTATAGTATCTAAAAAAAAAAAAAAAAAACGTCCGCAGAAAGCCAAAAGTGAAAAAAATACAGTCTTCTCGCAAGTTTTCCGCGAAACTTTGTGCCTTCCTGGCACACATAGCAAAATCCGGACATGGGGTTCTGCTTGCGCAGCACCACATTCACTACCACTAAGCTCGACTCTAATTCCAAACTTCGAAACTGTCGTGATTAACAAAAATGGTTACAGTGATTACTGTATTGCTAAACGGCGAACTAACTAGCGACTTGGCGAGGCCGGAATCACCAAAAAAGATGGCTAGAGAGATATACGGTATACAGGGTGTGCTAACTATTATGCACCACGATTTAAAGCCACGTAGCTGAACAGAACCAAGGTAATGTTGCTTGCCGTCGCTTGGAGATACTCAGATTATTTGTTTGCATTCCGCCTAATTACATAGTATTAATTAATTAATTAACTTCTCAAATATTACAATTAGATGAAAAGTGTCAATGAGAAAATTGTAGAGCTACGTGAAAAACTCCCGATCCAGCTTTCTGTTGCTCAATACGTGCTATCTGAAAGTGCTTTTCTGAGCGTGAAAGAAGCCCGCGGTTTTGTCCAGCTGCGTGGCATTTGCATATTTTTAAACCTTGGTGCGTGATAATCGGGACAGCCTGTATATATAGAAACAGAAAGAGAGAAAAGGCAGGCGATGTTAACCAGATGAGAGTTTCCGACCGAATGACTGACTGACCTAGTGAACTCACGTTTGCCTTATCAAAAGGCGATATCTGCGCCAGTGGATACAGGCTTCGCGATGGAGTGCTTTGGTTGACCACTTTGGGTTAGTTGACCTTTAAGCTCCCGAGTCTGGGGCTGCACCCGGTCCTACCAGTTCGTATACCGATATCACTGAGGACGAGTTCAACTTGGGATGGCTGCAGCTTGCTTTTGTTACTTTGCTAGAAGGTAACGAACAGCCCCTGTCAGCTCTTTTTCAGTCCGCAAGTTTACGATTGGAAACTTACTTACTTTATTTGCAAATTTGCAATCATTGGCAATGAAAGTGCCGACCTCGATACGGCTGTCGAGGACTCATGCAGCACGGAACCGCAGTGGTCTTGCCCATGCCACCACAATAAAAAAATGGAATGCACCAGAGTTCACCAACCGGCGCCTAGACGGAATAGACCCATATATGAAGTTACAGCTGTTAACCTGTTTACTCAACCGGAACAAAACTACTGTGGCGCCTGCGGCCAGGAGTTTCTTTTACGAACGCCGACTCATTCCTAATTGGAATGGCAGACAGTGCCAATTGGAGCCCCATGTGGCATAGAAGAAACGATAAAACGTTTCCCGCGTGACTGCCCAACAGACGAAGATGAGAGGCGTGCCCTTCGAATGGGTTTAGGGCACGTAGATGACCTGTCTTTTACAGAAGAGTAGATCTTGGCACAGTGTCCTTGTGCGCCTGCGATGTGCAAAGCCACAAAAGCGCTGCGGTGCATCTTGAGATGCACCAGCCTGTATGACCACTTATGATGAACTGAACGATGAATGCTTTATTGCGTGTGTGTTTGTCCTAGCACAGTGGGAAGTCTTCTCTTTCTTCTCATCTTTCAGGTTCCTTTGCCCCCCCTCCCTTCTGCAGTGCAGGTCGCCAATCGGGCTCAACCTGGTTAACCTCTTTTGCCCTTTTCCTTTTTCTTATGACTTCTCTCTCTCTCTCTACCTACAATTATTGGAATATCATACGCCCGGATAATATTTAAACCTATATCTGTGTTTAGTGCAATATTATGACCTCATGTTAAGAACTAGAACGCCGTGTGGCCACTGAACCTTCTCAGTTATTTAGCATCTCGTTCACTGTTACGATTTGCTGGCGGCCGTTGTTACGAACACATTGTCGGCTGTACTAGTCGGTCTCAAATATTTTGTCATCACGAACGCCTTGAGCCTCCCACATGCTGCTCAAGAACGCTTTAAAGTACGTGAATGTTTATGGAACAAAAAGGTGTGCACAGAAAAGCAGGTGTACTGATATCGTTAGAACTAATAACATGTTACTTCTAAATCAGTTGGGTTTTCGTTTTAGTTAATTTGCATGTCACTAGCAAGGTACTATCAGGGCCAAACGCAGGCGGAAATAAGGAAACTGTGCTGACATAAGGTTCTGTCGATGAAAGATGAATTCTCAAGTACGATTCCACGTCCTGCAAGCAAATAAATAAAAAAAAAAACACGAAACGTCTTGACCATGTTTCTTGTTTTCAATTTCACCCAAATTTGTGAATGTGTGGGCGTGCCTACTGTGAATTTATCTTCTCTCCTTCTTGTCATCTTTGACTTTCCTTTTCTCCTTCCCCAGCGAAGGGTAGTAAACCGCGATGAGCCTGGTCAAGCTCTTTGGCTTTCGCTTATCACTCCGCTCGCACTCTCTCACCTGAACCGATGCAGAGAATGCGGATTCACGTCGGCCGCCGTAAATGCATGTTACGATGGTTGTTGAAGACAAGCCTTCGTAGCAGATGGGCCTCCAGCACGCCTTTGAATCCTTCAGGAGGCCTGTTGGATGTCTGCGTACCATAACTTTGAGAAACAGCGACCCGTACGAAAAATTTTGTTAATGCGAGTACCTCTGCGGCTACATTTAAGCTTCAATAAGCCGGGTCAGTTTCAGGAGAGCGTGCGGTCATGTGATTGGCCTAGGTTTTGCGCGATCGTCAGACATCGGCCATAAGGCACCACGAAAGCCGACGCGTATACGACGACATCTCACTCGTTTCGGAGTGCGGCTCGCATTGTAGGTAATCCTGTTTATAAAGTATAATGAAGTTTAAAAAAATCTTGCACCTGGATGAGTCAACGACTGCGACGCTGTGCGCGCCATGCGACTGAATGAATTGATCTTGATCAGGAAGCGGAAAATGATACGGGGTTTTACGCCTCCCGCCACCGTATACCGCCTAGGTGATCGTGAGCAAACTCTAGGCGAAGTGGTGCTTCCTGATGAATGTGGAAGCAACTGTGCAGTACGGTGCTTAAATTGCAACATGAAATGAAACGTGGGAGTTAATGACGCCGCGTAAAAAAAAAAAAAAAAAGCACACGACCTTCGACTGTGCATGGACTGTTTTGTCTCATCGCGTGAGCCGAACCCTCTATAAAATGACAGGAGCATTTGTAGAAAAACCAGAGAGGCGCGTAGATACACTTGTAGGTGCAAATTAATTTATCACTAGATGAGAGAAAGTAAAGTGCATTAGTAATAGCCTAACAGCTTGGCAAGCGAGGCAGTTCTTGAGATTAAACTAAGCGAAGGGGTTAAGTTTCTAGAAAGTTTTTTTTTATAACCGTGCTTGATGCAATACAAGAAGAATGGTGGATGGTGCTTGAGAGTGCTCGAAGCCAGACGAAGCCACTTTATCTCGACAAATCTGAACACTCCTACATGTGTTTGTGATGGCGCTGGATATGTTACTAATGCTGCGGGCGTTGTTAGATTGGCATTGTTTCTGACGGCACTTACTACATTTTACGAAAGCTCAGACCTAAATGAGTGCGAGAAAGACAGCAGAAAAGAAAAAAATCGGACAGGAGAGAGCGACAGTTCTGACTAGAGCGCCCTTTGTCTTTTCATACGCCTAATTGTGCGTCAGCCTAGTAAGACGTACCAAATAGACTAATTAAAGAGAAAATGAGACTTCCACCCAATAGTAGCAATTGCTACAAAGGAAACCCATACAGGTTCCTCGGAAGAAAAGCCTTGCAGTTGAAGAAAATTCGTCCTGGTCCAGGACTCGAACCCGGGACCACCGCCTTTCCGGGGCAGCCACTCTACCATCTGAGCTAAACAGGCGGCAAGCACATAACAGGGCGAAGTTCGATCGAATTTATCAACAACTCGAAGCGAAGGCAAGTGTTTGACGTAAGTTAGCGTTGGTCCCGGGTTCACGTCCCGGACCAGGAGGAATTTTTCTTCAACTGCGAGGCATTTTTTTTCGAGGAACCCGTATGGGTTTCCGTTGTAGCAATTGCTACGACTGGGTGGAAGTCTCATTTTCCGTTTAATTACTTCTCTTCACCTAGCGGGTTTCCGCTGAACTATTACGCCAAATAGACTACTTATATTCGTTAACTAAGCTCCCAGCTAGCCACACTGACAAGTCTGAATCAATTCGCAGCATTAGTAAATAAACGCAGTACACACCAGTGCCTCACAAGTTAGTATAAACTAAGCCCAAAATACGAGTAATTTACATAGACAATAATGACTAGGACATCGACTGATGTGACGAGCCTCTCGAGGTGCATGATTTCTAATTACCAAGGCATGCGTGATCGCGTAAGCGCTTCCCCAACATCACTTTCAAGCATAATGTTGCGCTTGCGTGACCAACGCCGAAGGACTTTGGGCACGCGTCTGCTTAACAGAGATCGATAATTCGTATGCTGTTGGAGTGCATGGATGTAGCCCGTGCGCCTGGATACCGCACATCAACTTTATTTTTTTTCTTCATAGCCACCATGTATGGTCAGAAGGTTAAAATTCTTCGCAAGGAGACACAGTTTTCATGTTCCTGAAAAGAAGGTTGTGCATACTTATATAGCAGATCCGCTCCTCATGCTCACGCAATATCACGTAAGGCCTCTTTTACCAGGTTTTTCCTTGAACGCGGTAAACGCTATACATCCAGGAAAGCTAGCACCCTCTGGCTATATGCTCGTGGGTTTCAGGCAGGTGCACCCCTGGCCTCTTAGAGCGGCGCATCACACAGAGACAGCGACTGACATTGTGCAAGTGAACAGTGATGGCGCTTTACTCCCTTTAAGGCGAAACAAATGCCGCGGAGGTGTCTCCCGCAAAAGTAAACCCGCTTCCCTTTCTCCACCGCGCCCACGGCTGGCGTCCAGAACGAAGGGCCCACTAGTGTCATCATTTCTAGTTAGCGTCGCGACTCTCGGCTGGCGTCTTGTGCGGCGCTCGGTTGCGCAAAAAAAAAAAAAGGAGGAAAAATTAAGCGCACAACCAACGGCTCCTGTGCATGTGGTCGTTGTCTCGACCCTTATCTCCAGTTACGTCTGCGGCGTCCAGCCGCCTGTAATAAGTAACTCGAAAGTCATGTGGCCTGTTTGTGCGCGTCTTTTTATAGCCCGCTTTCGTTATCGTTATTATTTTCCTTGCGCCTCACGGCGACGAGGCGCCTTCACCCTTCTCCGCTCGACCGAGACCACGACGCGATGTGGCAGTTTGCTATCATTGTTTTTCTGTTTTCCTTATCTACATACCGCTCAGTCTCGACGGGGCATAATTACACCGCGCTTTCGCCTAGGAGAGCTCAGGGCGGCGCGACAACGACATTGTCGAGTCGTTCACCGAGTGCTTTTGTCTTCTCGCTCTCTCGCGCATCACTTCGTTCTGCTTCTTTGTGTTTTGTCTAGAGCCCCTTATAGGCGCTGAGCCACACTCCCTGCCGGGAAGCAGAAATAGCGCCTCTTAACGCTATGCAAGCTCTCTCTCTCTCTCTCTCTGCAGGCTATAATCGGCTCTTGTTCGAGCTATATCAGCGCTAAGTATACGCAGAACGGACGGCACGCATTGTGTGTAGACGTGCGCGTTCCGAGACGCACGTGCTTTGCCGTTGGCGCAGGCGCTGAGACACATCGTTCTCCAAAGGCGCGATCAAACAGACCCGGCCGTCGTCATCTTCAAGGTCGAGAAACGATTGCAGCGGTCACTGGTAATAAAAATAGTGACAATGCGGCGGTATACTGCTAACTCTTAGCTGTAGTTCTGCCGTCTCCCGGAGAGAAAATTGGCCGACAAGTAGTGCTTAACTATTTGCGCTGTGTGATTTATGGTGATGCCGTCCGGCTGGAATACCACCGCTTGCCAAGATCTGTGTGTTGGCCAATGGCGCTTCCACTGTAAGCAAGCAAGCAAGCAAGCAAGCAAGCAGTGGCGTAATGAGTGAGGGGGGGTTATCACACACAGCCGTTATCATCCATAGTGGCAGCAACTTCTGTGTCATCAAAATACAATGGTTCGATGCCCTGAAGTCCTGAATCATTCTCAGTAACTTGAAATTACTCATCTTGATGCCCTGTTCAAATTTATCGGATTATGGCGCTTCCTAGCATCGGGAAAGATGACTGGGTCATCAATATTTAACAAGAGCGAGAGAGAAAAGGAAAGGCGGGCATGTCAACTGTCGTCCTTTTAAACCCTACACATAGTAAATGACACAGGGGAATAAAGGAAGAAATGAGAACTATAGTTTAAGCACTTTTTGCACGCACAACGTTGGTTTGAGCATCATGTCTAAGAATAGTCACTGAGGTCAGTCGATTTCAGAAAGAATGGCAATGTCTGCGTTATTTTGGGTGAGGCCACCGCCCAAGAACCATTTCCCCTGAAAATAAGACAACGATGCACACTGCGTGATGTTAAACGCAGGGACCCATAATAACTGCATAAATCTAGTGCGAGAATTTTCGCCGCTGGTTAGCGCTGTTTATATTTCACACTGAATGGTTGACTGCGATTCACATCTTCCTCCTACACCACTCAGAAAATAAAAGACGAAAATAAAGCAAGAACATTTGAAGCGTTGACACAGGCATCTTGACCAGGAGGTCGAGTCTTCAATGCTGTAACCTAACTTCAGTTTGCTAAAATGAAGAGACTCCTGGCGGGTAAACTTAATTAGGAGGGTGGATACGAGCGGTATAGTCGCGCTTTTCCTGCTGAAAAAAAAAAAAAAGATTGATTAGTTCTCAGCGCTCCGTGTGCAAGTGAATTATTAGCTAAGCTCCCAGTATCATTTTTCATATGAATTCATGGATCACAAATTCAGAAAAAGTATTTACCGTGCCCTTTGTAACTGACACATCTTGCTCAGTCTTCGAATTCGGGGCGCTTTCAGTGCTAAGAATTCTTTTGCCTCCAGTTCTGAACCGCCATATTATGGCCCCATCGCCGTAGATTATCCTTATCATGAAAATTCGGTCGTCTAACATTTGGTGGCAACCGTGCCGGAAGAGTTCGATACGTTGCAGTATTCGGGGTCAGGATACCCTCTTATGCAATGCAGTGTGCACCCAGACATACGTGTGGATAACCCGCGTTCTTTCGTATGACACACGGGGAGTGTAAGTAACGCCATAAACAAAAATCTGAGGATCTTCAGGCTGAAATTCTATAATATATCCCGCAGTCTCGCGAATTGTGTTCGTTGAATGTCGTTCTGAATTCTCTCTTATACACGATCTACTACTCGTGAAACTCAAGTGTTGCTGAAAGTGCCTCACGTAACTGATCACTTTCCTCTAGATTTAAAGAGGTTGATTTAAATCTGGTAAAATGCGATCAGACATTGATAATGACGAACACAAAGGAAAAAGATAAGACGGATCACTGACCCTCAATTAAAATTTATTGAAAAAAAACAGCATACTTATTTATATAGGGACATAGCTAAATATATGTAAGAGAACCCCACACAGGATTAATTTACATGTGGTAATGCCACCACACCAACTCTCAGCTGTCCATACTTTTTCAATGCAAAATTTGGTGTTAACTATTTTACCTTTTGCTAGCAATTCATACTAAATGTGCAAATGGGCCAATGGGCACGGTCATAAAAACTTGAGCAGGGCAGGTATCGATGCCACAGTGTCGAATTTTTTTAATGCATCTCAATCGATGCCCACTCTCCTCTGAAGCCTGCACTGGCCTTCGTCGCCGTTCTAGATAGCTAGTTGCGGAAGTTCTTGATCGGACCACATGTTATTATAAAGCTATGCACGTACTGCGGGCTGATAGCGAGCTTTCCGCGAGCGCCATGTTGCTACACTGAAGAGTAGAAATAGAGGTGAAATTTCAGGATCTTTCTTTAGAGGAAAGGCACTAAGAGTGTTTCCAAAAGTTAGCAAGGTCTCCCGCTGGCCATTAGCAGCCTGCCAGCTACGGACACATGCATCCCGCTGTCTCCCTGTACAGATGAAAGTCGCACTGTTGCAGACAGCGGCGCTGAATACACAACTTCAGAGATGCTGCAGCACGGACTGCCCCCATGTACACGGCTCTGCTTCACAAAACACGAAACATAAAGGTGCGAACCTTCCCGATTTTTCATCACCTGACAAGGTGGCTCGTCATTTCCTTTTTAATAATTTTTACCACGCAGCACTTCGAACCCCGGCCATAACACTAGCTCGTCATCCTTCAAGTCGCTTCAACGATCTTGAACCAGTATACCCTCCTTCAGCGCATTCTTAATTCTGCCCACCAGTCATCATTCTTGATGCAAACTTCAACGGGGTGGAATGGTCTTCCCAGCGATGCTGTGCACCACTCCATCACCGTGCCCAATTCAAAGAAGTCATTGGAAGCGTCTTCCACAAATAACTGCGCCCGCCTTTCGTGTAAAACCCCTTAATTGGGGTCTTTGAGGCATCGGAAATAAACAAACAAATAAGGCTAACTGCCCTCCTGACCCTGCCGGCGAAAGCGTTACCCGAACGCCCCTGTAGACAAGCGCCGACATTTGCATTAGGCGATGCCACCAAACTGCAACTGCGCTCTCTCACGCCTGTTGAACACATGGATGCCTTGGAACATCCATCAAAAACATTACGATAGCAAATGAAAATGTGTAGGGAATGATTAGACATTACCTTGGTTTAAACTGGGAAAGTTACAGAGGAGCTGCTCATCTACTTAGCTTATATGGCGAGGGGCAATCATAATCGCAGTGGTGAGTGCAAGGACAGTGGGCCCTGGGACACACCGGTGCAGTTATGCACACGGGTCCTTCAGCGAATGCCTGTGCTTTATGCGGCGTGTCGCCGAGTGCGAAATGCTATTTGATGCCCGTTGCACCAGAGGCGGGCCTCAGGAAACCCACTTTGAGCGCACGGAGCGAAATCGTGGAGAAGGCCCTGCCTAATCACGACGACCACTGGGCCGCTCCTCTGCCGGACCGGATTACACTGGGAGTGTTGCACCGGGTAGCTCAAGGGGCAATGGCGGGGGCAAAGGCGGGGGGGGGGGGGGGGGGGTTCTGCGGCTTTTCCCTTTCACACGAGGCGGTGGCATACGGTGGAAAGAAGGATGGAGGAAGAGGCCCTATATTAGTCCGCGCCCTTCGGTCGGGCTTTCCGAAACCGTTTAGCCGAGCACCTGAAGCGGATCGCCCGCCCGACCGACAACACCTTCGGGCCATTCGTTCGACGCGGTCGCGCGCCTCTCGCTTCGCCGGCATCAAACGTTCGACGGCGACGGCGTACAGACGGGCGCTGCATAGCTCGTACCCAAAGGCAAGGAGCATCCGCTCAGGGGTGAGTGCGCCGACCGAGGTTTGAAGCCAGCGCGTGCTTGTGTTCCCGCTGCTCTTGCACAGTGTGTGCGTCTGCAGATGAGAAAGTGGAAAAGTACAATGTCATTCGATCTGTAAGGTTGCCAATGGTGTTGCTGTTTCTTTTCTTTTTCTTTTAGTGAGAGAGATCTATACCCTCTATATCTATACATTCTACACCCTCTATATCTATACGTATATCTATATCTAGATCTATACAAGTGAGCTGCGTAAATTAACCCTTCACAAATAAATAAGATTGCATTCTTTTCGGTGAAAGTATTAGAAGGGCAGTGAAAACCGTACATTAAACGAAGGGGACTGGAATCGAGAGTGCGCGCACATCTTTGATGTTACATTTCATGGTCGAAGATCAAGGCCTGTGTTTTGCCGAGGGTTCGTTAGAAACCTCGTTAAGCCTTAGTGCAATTAGAAGGAAATATAGAGAATTGAGTAGGGTTCAGTATTCAGTATTATAGCTTGTTTTGAAGTGGACACCTTATTGCTATGTGAAACGTTGAGTTGTCAAACTATTACATCGTGGTGGCCGAATTGTTGTTATCAGACAGAGCCTTGGTGACCCGGCACTCGAGCTTCTCTGATGTGATCAACGGTCAGCATGAGCTGAACAAACTGAAGCATCCATGAAATATGGTGCAAATGAAATCTCAGCTTGTTTATCAGCATTGCGAGCAGCTCTTTCCGTCGTGCTTGTAGAGTGCTAATGAAAATGAGCCGAGAAAATTCCGCTACCGTGATAAATGTCAGCGCATTTTGTTTTCATGTAGACTTGTGCAAACTATGCCACAATGGAAGAATGCAGAACGTTCAGCATGAAGATATTGCAGATTAAGAAAACGGCTTTGTCTTTGTATGGAATCACTACAAAGCGCCGAAAACGGGACAGCGTTGTGTTACTTGCGTTGTAGCTTTTTCCTTTGTTTATTGCTTAGGGCACATAACCACAGCTGGAGACTGACCAAGTGTTGCGGAAACAGATATCCTTTCTTCGTCCGCGCCTTCTGCAATTTCACTAAAATCATTGCGATAACAACTGCTTTGTTGTTCGTTTCCGTTATGTGACGAAGTGGCGAAATCTTTTCAGGCGTGTGTTCTCGTTTTTTTCTGACCAACCACTGGGAGGGCCCTTGAACAAGCGCTCCCAACCAGAAAGCTCTTACACGAGCAGAGTGCCTGCTAAGTACGCGGAATGCCCGAACGATTTCCAGACACTAATGACTTCTGCGCGGTCGTCCGGAGTGACTAATGCCAGCTTTCAGCGTGTTTCACTAAACGAGAATGATCATGCTTCGTTCGTACGTGCGCGTGGGTGATTCTTGCTTTTTCCTGATGTGGTCAATGCGAGAATATTATACTAGAAGAGCTTGTTAACTGTTATCACGGGAGTAAGCTGTTGTAGAGACGATTCAGAGACGAGGAGTCGAGACGATAATGCGAAACTGCTGAAAGCTTAGCAGAGTAAATGACTGAGGTCCTCCAGAGATGCTTTGCTGCCCTGCAACGGTTTCTGCGCTGAATAACGCGCGCCATATTTAGTTTGCCTAAACGCTTGTCAGATGAAAGAGCACACACGGCATTTCGTTACGCGTGTATTGGTATCACATTTGGCCATCTGCGCCGTACTCTTATCAATGAATTTGTAGTGAAGCTTCAACTTGGTTCTTGTAAAACCTGCCAGTCCCAGATTGCGAGCGAACAACTATAGCAGACTGACCTTCATCTCTTACAGGGTTATTTTTATTTTACATCGTGCAAGTTTCTTTTCGATGCTAAACAAGATAAGCATCTACCGTCCTTGCCCTTACCGAAGAACAAAACGAAAAGGAAAGTGCTTGGGTCAGGAAATCGAAGTGTGAGTTTCCCGTGGAATCAGAGGCTCCAAGGGACCATAAGAGGCACTCGATTGGTCATCACGGTCCATGAGAACTAGCACTTTACTGTTAGGAATTTTCCCATGGCGATTGTCGGCCGGACAAATTTATTCAAATATAACCAATTACAGCGGCACAGATCGGTGGCATTGTGAATAACGATAAATGAAGCATACCGTGAGTGACTATTTTTTTTTCAATGTTCTTGGAGGGGCTTAACAGAAAAAGGCCACGAAGGCGCCTTGCTTGTAGACTTTTACGACCGCATGCCTGGTCAATTCATTTCAAATTTACCTAACGTACCACCCGGCGCCCTCTCTTCCTGATGTACCGGCTAGCGATTGTTTACGTTGAACTGATTTCCTGCGAAATGCATGCATTTGTGTATCACGCGCAAGTAACATTGACGGAAAAGGCGCCCGCCCGGGAGCTTAACTTCGTCACGTCCGCGTTGGCTAGTTCTTAAGGCATTCGAGTCGCGCTGTCGTAGGTATCACTGGAAGTGATCGACCAAGGAAGCGGCTCCTAATTTTGAAGGTACGAGTACATAGCTGCTTAACGCGACAAACATACAGCTGCACAAGTGAGTCGAGGGAGCGGCCTGGCCTTACCTTGCTTGACAACGGATTGGGCAGCTCACTTGATCACTAGTAGGGTATCCTTCCCATGAATTATTTCTATAAGCCAGGAACAAACCAGCCCAAAATGTGTTATATACTTCTGTCTTGCTCAAGCAGAAGTATATAAGAGGGGGGGCAAAAAGAGGGTTATTTCAACGTTTGCAAAATAAAAGAATTGCATGGTGAGGTTGACGAGTCAGAAAGAAGGCGCCGGTTGTTCCATGGATGATGGGAAGTAGCAATTCTGCTCGCGGAAGGGCCCTTTCTATAGGGGCACTCGGGTTCCCCCATTGATTGCTCATCGGCTATAGAGACGGAGTCGGTGCTGTTGCCACTGTTTGATAATGTACTGTTGTCTCCGTATCTTGTGTTGGTTCCATCCAGGCTTGGAGAACAAACGGTGCCAACAAGATGTGGCGGCAAAGCATTCCTGGTTCTATGCGCTGTGCAGCTGTTGAGCGCACGGGCTGGTAAGTCCTGGAGCATCATCTGCAAAATTTCACTTCTTAAGGAAACGGTGGTGACGCTTCCGCCGGTCACCTAATCGCACGGTAATTTACCGCTCCGATGTCGTACGTGCCGGTGTTTCCGAACTAGACGCTTTCCACGAACCTGGGGATCGTCCCTTCTCAGAAACTACGCAGGACTACTTAGCCGAAACATGCTGACCCGCGAGCATCCGTGTCCAACCAAACCTCAGAACTCCAGAAGACGCTAAAGCGGAGGTCGTCGCTACTTGGAAAGAAAATAGATTATATTAAAATTTTCCGTCGAGTAAATAACAATGAAATCCACACACATACAGTAGCGTAGCTAAGGAATTCATGGGCCTTTATTCAGGAATAGTTTCTCACGCAAGGGCTGTCTTGAAATTGGTCATCGCCGCGGTCGTTATCACGCTGATAGATATCATAAAAGTGGTCGCCGAACACCTGCCAGGGAGTGGTCATACGCAAAAGGAGTTCTGCGAATACGGATCCCGAATATTTCAGGCTCTTTGAATATGTCCATATAGTAGACGTTGACAACAGGTATAAGTCTAGAAGGTCGACATAACAGATGCGAAAGATGTTACGGCCCTGGTGTGGGAGCCTCGTTCACAATTATAGTGAGTGTCACTGTGTTTATTATCATGTTAGTCAGCACAATGTGCAACATGACTGTGTGCGTTTTGCGAAGAATAGAAGAAACACTTTATTCAGGCATAGTCTAATAGAGTTGACAGTATCATCTGGATCGTTAGCCTACGTTGCTAGTTCTGGATCCATAACATAAAAATAAAGATAAAATACAATCCAAAGCAATAATAGGCAATGTCATATTCCTGCTTTACTGGGAAAATTTAATGATAGTGCAATGTTTGTAAATTTTTTTGAATGATGCAGGGTATTTCAGTAGAAAGTTTTGCAGCGACAAATGATAGGGAGCGGTTACCGCATACATTATGAGCTTCTGGCAAATTGACTTTGTAATAATGTTTAGCCTTCCTAATATCCTTGTAGGCGGGCGAGATATTAATGAAATATCTGGCTTGTTTGTGTTTAGTATTATATGGATGAAGACAGCTGTGCAGTAGTCTCAGCTTGGATAAATGACATTGTGCTTAACTCTGCAAAAATCTGTACAGAAGGCGCGTCCTTGGTTGCCGGTACAATTAGTTTCACAGCACGTTTTTGAATTTTGATCAGAGGTGTGTAGTACAAGGCCTAGGCGAAACCCCTTGATTCCATACAGTATGTTAAATGGCGATGAAAAATGCTGAGATAAATGAGACGTAATGTTTGAGCATGGAATTGTCCGTCTACCTTCTATAAGGTATGATAACCAGGAACCAATTTTTAGTTACTTGTCCAATATGTGATCCCCAGTGTAGTGACGAGTGGATATTTATTTCTAGATATTTATGACTGCTAATTTGTTTGACTGATGTGTGTCCGAGAAACAAGTTGCATGTCTTAGGACTTGGGCCTTTTTGTTATTAAATACAAAGCATTTCTTGGCGAACATTTGCCACTTTGACAGTATCTATCTACGCGTATCTAGCCGCTTACGTCTTGGTGCGCTCATGGTCGTATCGTTAACTTGGTATTTACCAAAATTGGCACACTATGACAACAGTGTATGACGAACATAAATGATAGGTCATGACATGCATGTCATGAATATTATGACATGTGTGTTATGTAGGTCATGAAACAGCTGCCTACGTCTTGGTGCTCTCATGGTCGTTTCGTTAACTTGGTAGGTAGCGAAATGGCCATAGTATGATAACATGTATGACGAACATAAATGATAGTTCATGACATGCATGTCATGTAGGCCATAAAGCAGCCGCCTAAAATGACAATGACACCATCGAAAGAAACATTAACACTCAAAACCACTGAAATGGGTTCCGACGGGGGTGCTAAGTGAAGGCAACGCTAAAGGATAATGGTAAAAGTCATGACCATGACAGAGCAAAAATGACAATGACTCAGCGAAAAATGATTAACACTCAAAAACCGCTCAAATTAATTCTGACGTGGACAATGAAGGAACGTGGAAGTCATAGTCATGAGCATGACTCAGCAAAAATGACAATGACTGAGCGAAAAAACTAACACTCAGAAACAACTGAAATGGGTTCTGACGTGGGTACTAAGTGATGGAAACGCTAAAGAATAATGGTAAAAGTCAGTCATGAGCATTACTCAGCAAAAAAAGATTAACACTCAAGAACCACTCAAATGGGTTCTGACATAGGTACTAAGTGAAGGAAATAATGGTAGAAGTCATGAGCATCACTCAGTAAAAATGACAGCGACTCAGCGAAATAAGTTAACATTAAAAAAAAAATGTGGTTGATCCCTCTTATATAGGAATCGGTATAGAACACGAAAGTGAAACGTGTCTTCACAGAAGTAGTGTAATGTTTATTGCACATTGATATATAATGTCTATTGGTGTTTTGTGGCTAAAGCGCCCTTAGGCGTTGATGCACCCACGCTGACGCCTGGTGGCACGTCTCCTCCATCACGACTACCAACGTCGATGACCATGAGCAACCGTCGTGCATATGGAAGCTGCACTACGCTGCACACGCTAGCACAACGCGAAAGACGAAGCACGTAACTGACACACTAATACAACGCGCAAGACAAAGCACGTAACTGAATCGTCACCGAGTCAAATCAGCGCGTACAGCGCGTCGTAATTGCAGCCTCCGCGATCAACTTCAGAAACATTTTCAGAGCTAATTGCGGAGGCCACGCTCCGCTGTGCTGAGTACGGTGAACGCCACCTAGGTGGCGTTGGTAGTGCTTCTTGATGCCAGCGTCCCTTCGAATGCTGGCATCGAGGCGTCGTAGTGCTGAGACCACCGAAGCGTTCATTGTCGGTGCGCGTTAGTGTCATAATGCAGTACTTCTCTTTTCTGCTCGTAGGCGGCGGCACCGCCCCGAGCAAGAGCGCGGGTACACGGAGGAGTGTTAGATATATAAGGCGCGTCTGTGTAGCTCTCTGCAAATGCGTTTGTGGCGCAATGGGTTAAACGCTCGGCGATTTATCGTCGCGGACCGAGAGGTCGTGGGTTCGATTTCCAAATTTTGCATGTTTGTGGAACTTTTTCTTCTGGTTTCTTTCTTTGTATTATGTTCGTGTATGTTCGTGTGACGTATTTCCGTGACGGAAATACGTCAGTGAAGTCTTGGTGGACCCCGGCATAAAACACTTTCGTGTTAAAAAAAACAGTAAAGGAGGATGGCAGAAGTCATAGACTTGACCATGACTGAGCAAAAATGACAATGACTCAGCGAAAAAATATTAACACTCAAAAACCACTGGCTACTAAGGAAACACTAAAGGATGGTGGTAGAAGTCATAGTCATGAGCATGACTCAGCGAAAAAAGATTAAACACTCAAAAACCAATGGAATGGGTCCGGATGTGGTACTAAGTGAAGGAAAAGGCTAAAGGTTGATGGTCGAAGTCATAGTCATGAGCATGACTAAGGCTTCGCCTTAAGGACTCTTAGGTGTAGCTAAGGGACTCCTGAGGACTCATGACGAATGTCATGACATGCGTGTCATGTAGGTCATGAAACAGCCACCTACGTCTTAATTTATGCTCTCATGGCCGCTTTGTTAACTTGGTAGGCTCCCCGCATACTGCTTCGCACAACATCGATTCCCACAGAGCGTGGGATCTGCCGGCTTTTTAAAACAAGTTTTTTTTCTTTAAACCATACCAAAGTATTTTGAAGCTCACTTTGAGCAATGTCGTAATTTCTGCCTTAGAATCAGTAGAGCTATATATTTCGTAAAGACTTTCTCTTCGGGTGTCCTTTCTCTTTCTGTGTCTTCTCGGAAGAAGATGATGATGAGAAGAAACCCGTGGTGTGTTACTACTATGGCGAGGCCATGTCGCGGCCGAGCCCGATGGATTACCGGGTCTCGGACATACCTGGACACCTGTGCAACTACGTCACCCTGGCCTTCGTCACCATCAACTCCGAGACATTCGAGATGGAGTCCAGCATGTCGACCTACCTCAACAACACTGGTACGTCCGCTCGCGCAATTTTTATGCAACGTCTTCCGAATTTCGAAAGTTGAACGTTAGAATTCAAGAGCAAATGGAGCGCTGTCAAATGCTTCTGCATTTGTAGCTACTGCAACGTGGAAGTAGAAGAACTCCACCTTGCAGAGTTCTTCTACTTCCAGGTGGATTGCGATTTTTCTCCATGTGTCCAGCTGCGGGGTGAACGCACACAATGGAGCAGTATGAGAACTCTTGAAGGTGAAGTTAAAGCTAGGGCAGGGTGGTTACTACATCAAAGGCAGTTGCTATGCATGCGGACAACTTTCTGCGGCTATGCAGTCAAAGCTATAGAACCGGAGCGCACGTATGATGGCGCTGTTGGATGTAGTTTCTTGTACGAGTATAAATGGATAACTTAGGACAATTCTAGTTAAAATCTTGAACAGCGTTTTTATTGCATGTTTTCAAGTAAGCTATACGCTCCGATATTGGCCACTGAGTAATAAAAGAGTGTCCCCATCCCAACGCGGCAGCAAAACCAATTCTTCCTTCGGCACGCGCCCATGCGCCCTATATGCTTCAGTACAGATGGCGCTGCTCCGAGAAGAAAAAAACAAAAAAACAGAGGTGTCACAAAGCGATGCCATGTAAGTGCAGACTACTCGCGCAGTGATACAAGTGCACTAGCTCCGCCTCCGTAGCTTTTCCTTCCACAGAAAGGTGGTCGCCAGTTTAGCACTCGTCCCTTTATGCATAAACTTTAGGCCAGAGAAACCGCGCAGACTGCCTTATCGAAGCTCTCAACGCTTCTTCAGTTCGAAGAGGTCGGGCCACATGTTTCAGTCAACCTCTACACGAGCTTTAGTCCATTTGTCGAGAGCACAAAAGCAAAAGCCTTAGGATATGCTGTGACGAATAAGTAGCAAATGTGTTTGACATTCTGTTCCCTTCTTTCTCGCAGGCCTGTACCAGGAGTTCACGTCAATAAAGAAGAAGTAC
Organism: Dermacentor silvarum; assembly: GCF_013339745.2. Taxonomy (NCBI): domain Eukaryota; kingdom Metazoa; phylum Arthropoda; class Arachnida; order Ixodida; family Ixodidae; genus Dermacentor; species Dermacentor silvarum. Next base: position 175,721,224 of record NC_051155.1, read on the forward strand.
TCGCATGTAAAGACGCTCATTTCTGTCGGAGGCTGGGAGTATGGACACAGCGTGTTCTCACGCATGGTCAGCCACAGTGTAAGCAGGTGAGATACATTAAGTGCACATGGAAGGATGCATTATTGCTTCCTGGCTGCATTATGGCTGGGTATTTTTTGTGCTCCCTGAATCATAAGATGCTTCGCAATTTTATTCTTGCGCCATCCTCCAAAGCCGGTTACGATTACGCCTCGTGAGAAACGCGCAGCTTTCGCAACTTTTACTGGCAGTGATGTACGTCTTTGCTACTAGGGTCTAAAATATTAAGCATGATTTTCTGCCTTTACTATTATTACAATTACTATTATTTCATTTTGATTTATTTATGCAAATTTATGTATTCCGTATAAGTTAAATTGAGCAGCCGGAGGCGTGCTGCATCCAACCTCTCCAGCTGTAATCATTTAATCGTACTTTCTACTTACCTTCACTTAAAGTCACCAGTTGAAAATTTCAACGCATTCGGCAATGGAGGAACTCATCTCATTCCAATTTGTCTTGTCAAGCTTGAAAATTACAGATCACAAACGAGTTCAGGTTCGTTACGCTGACCTATCTGCTACAATATGGCCTACGGCCCATTTAACTACCTTAGCCCCACAAAACTGAACGTTACCTTCTCCTACCTCATAAATGAAGCCAAATCTGCGCGTATTAATTTAGTATAGTGCACCACGACACTATTTATTAGAGAAAGAAAGCTGAAGCTGCTAAAGAAAAATAAGCTTAAATTTCCAAGAGAGAATCTTAGAAGTTTAAACAGATCTGAGAATATGATATCTATTTCGGACCAAAGATGTTCCAACCTCGCCGTGCTGAACGGATCCTCCCAGATATGACGAAATTTTCACGTTGGAGGGAGTCCTTGGTGAATAGAGGACAATGACAACTCAAAGCACGTTAGCCCTCTGGGTGATGCTTTACGGAATTAGAGAGACGAAAAGTCTATAATCAGGGCAGTCTTAACGTACGGGCCTAAACATGCATGGAGAGTAAAAACAAACAAACTAGAAACTAAGGTAAGGCATACTCATCCAACTTTGGGCTTGCCAAAGACAGCAACATATGACGCACGTGGGGAAGATAGCTTTTAGTAATGTTGGAAGAACTTTGAAGTAGGTAAACTTTAATACGTCACAGATTCGAATGTAAAGGCCTCGGCTTCCACAAATAATTCTATTGCAGGACGGTTTGCTTGTAAGGGCTATAAACTAACTATTCAAAGAGCAATAGGCGGGTAGCTAATATTTTAGTTGAAGATAATAGGCATAAGTGGGGATTGAAATGTCACGTGATGCGCAGAGCACGTGACAAGTGAATTACTGTCGCAACATTTTAGGTGTCAGTAGAAGGGAAACGCAGTTCGGCGCTTCAAGGTATTAGACGCAACGATTAGATCAATGGGATTGAGACGGCCGCATCGGGAAAGGGATACTTGGAGATCACTGGGAGGGACATCCATGCTAAAGTGAACATAAATGGGATGATGATGATGATGCTTCTGATGACGAAGCACTGCTGAAGCACGCATCATTCGTCTTCTTGTCCTCGTAATCTTCCTCGCAGGCGGAGGTTCGTGAAGAGTGCGGTGCGCTGGATGCGTCAGTACGGCTTCGACGGCCTGGACATATCCTGGCAGTATCCGGGTACGATGGTGCGCGGAGGCAACCACGGTGACAAGGAAAACTTTGTGCTCGTTATGAAGGTGCGTGTGGGCTAAATGTACCAGAACACTGCGTGCCGCGTTTGGTGGGACTGCTCTGGAAGTTCTCTGTTCGTTTTTGTTTTGTCACCTAGCGTGTTGTTATCACATGTGCTCTTCTGCGCATACATTTCAAGTTTTCTCTGTGCTGAAAGCGAAAGTAAAAGTTCCCCAATATTGCGAACTTCGAGCGTCGGATAGTACTGAGGTCACTTGTGCATATCCCTTTTGAGATCAACACTGCCAAAGTACATCAATTGGGGAAGCAATGTCAAGAAGCATGCAAGATAGATAAGCATATATATGGCTAGATAGATAGATAGATAGATAGATAGATAGATAGATAGATAGATAGATCGATAGATAGATGTTTAGCAGACTAGACAAGTAGTTAGCTGCGGAAGTGTTTAACGCAGTACCGTGAAATTTTGTTTCTTAATATCTACACATATCTTAAGTACGCTGGCTGGTATGTAACAGAAAGTGATAGCAGGAGCATAGAGCATAGACGAAGCCAGTTAGATATGCTCCTCTAGAGACGGAGCTGTGGATAACGTTTGAAATTTGCATTCTGACTTTTGCAGGAACTCAGGTCTGAATTCCAGAAGTACGACTTCATGCTCTCAACGACTATTCCAATTGACCCAATGCTCCTGAAGACCGGTTACAACGTGGCGGCTCTCTCGAGGTAAGCGTCCGCAAGTTTCTAATCAAATGACGCATGTGTTTACGCAACATCAAGGTGGGTGTGAATACCTTCGTAACTTGAAGCGAGCAAGGAGAGCTCTAGCAAACCCGGGCACCAACAGCCATAACCGTTGGACAAATAAAGTTTATTCCTATCCTATCCTAGCAAACGTTGCATCTTCTTAGCGTGGTGAAGGCGGGGGGGGGGGGGGGAGGGAGGTGGCGGACAAGTTTTAGTTTTCACAAGAATATTTTTGCAAAATAGCCTTCACTGCGTCCTAATGCTAGCGGGTGAAATATTTTAAACAGAAAAAGTCGTAAGCATCGTAAGCGTGTATTAACTCACACCGACCGGCGCAATCTGCAGAACCATATACGACACTAAGCGTAGCCAGCTGAGCTAGTTGGTTGTGAATAGCAATATGAAACATAGTTCGAGCGCACAAACAAACACGGACGAGCAGGGAAAGGCAACTGGCGTCTACCAGCGTTCTTGCTGTCTTTATCTGCTCGCCCGGTTTTATTTGTGCGCTGGACCAATGTTTGATAATACCATATATGACAGGCGCAACGAAACAACCGACAAGACGTCAAGACGTCATCAAGTTGCAGGTCGTCAACCTGTGAACGTGGATGCCGCGAGTTCTCCGTCTCTTTTCTCTGTATATCTTCGCCTTTTGAGCGTTGAATTTACAGTGTGCTGCACACAAACCATAATCTCGTGTATGCAGTTTACGGAACGAAACTTGCTTCTTGCTGTTTCTCACACTCGGAAGACACATAATCTGATTGATTGCGTGAGTAGGGAACCTTTCTCGCCTGATTGTGCCCCGATCTGCCACAGGTACGTGGACTGGTTCAACGTGTTCACGCACGACCTTCGTGGCACGTGGACGGGCTACACGGACGTACACAGCCCACTCAGGAGGCGCTGTTTCGACAGGGGACCATACGCATCTCTCAACGCGGTACGCCTGTCTGAGTCACAGTCCACATTTTGTTTTTTGGTTATTTCCCACGACTCCTACGCCTGGACCTCACCGTAGCACACTGTTGTAACGGTAGCCGTTACAAAGATACACATTTTCGTGTTTCCATTTAAGAAGAGTTTAGGCCAGTGAGGTTTTCATGTTTCTGCTGTTTCATAAGCAATAATACCTCTATTGTGAGTCTTATCTGAAATGTGCACAGTAGCGCAAAAACGTCAACTTGCAATCGAAGTTATATTAAGTTAAGAATTCACAAATGTCTATCGTAGAGTAATGTTAATGATTATTAATGATCATGAATGAAGAAATGATAATGAGCATTTCTTTGATCTTTTCGTACTCGCATGACAGACGTACGACATGCAGGTGTACGTGAATGACTGAAATTTTGCATCTCTCTATCTCGTTCGTCTCGCTCCCGCCCCTGCAGGAGGACGGCCTGAACCGCCTGGTGAAGCTGGGCGCACCCAAGAAGAAGTTGATGCTAGGCATTCCCTTCTACGGGCGCAGCTACACGCTACAAGACCCACGCCGACATGCGCTCGCCGCGCCCACGCGACGAGACGTACACGCCGTACCGGGGCCGTACGTCATGTCGGACGAGATACTCGCCTACTACGAGGTAAGCGCGCGTGTGCTCGCTGCCACCTAAGGTGTCGTGTGCGTGATGAAGCGTCTTGGCTGCATCGTGGAACAAGCGACAACGCGAAGATTGCCTACACCAATCGGTTTGAGCCTATCTATCTATCTATCTATCTATCTATCTATCTATCTATCTATCTATCTATCTATCTATCTATCTATCTATCTATCTATCTATCTATCTATCTATCTATCTATCTATCTATCTATCTATCTATCTATCTATCTATCTATCTATCTATCTATCTATCTATCTATCTATCTATCTATCTATCTATCTATCTATCTATCTATCTATCTATCTATCTATCTATCTATCTATCTATCTATCTATCTATCTATCTATCTATCTATCTATCTATCTATCTATCTATCTATCTATCTATCTATCTATCTATCTATCTACGCCGACTCAGTGGCCCAATTGGCCTACCAGCTTTTGCCATTGGGTATATTTGCTCGGGGTCGATATGCCATCGTGATCGTTCCATCGTCATCACTCCAGCTGCGCCATCTGACCATCGTCACGCCTTCTACACGGACCGAGTGCTCCAAGTTGTCTAATAGCATGGACCACTATAGGTATGTGATCGAGGTCGCGATGCCATCGTGGTCGTTGCGCCGTCATTCTCATTCCAGCTTTGTCACCCGACTCTCGACACGCCGTCGTCATCAGGCCATCATTGCCACGCTGTTGGTTTACCATCGTCATCACTTCAGGAACGCTATCCCATTGTCATCATGCATGTCGTCGCCATACTGCTTTCGTCGTTACATTGACGTCATTCCTTATCCGCCATTCTAGAGCAATCATGCTGTCGTCATTCAATCGTGATCATCCCGCCGTTGTCATGCCGTTGCCGTGATTACGTTGTCATCAGGCTGCCGTTGCCACGCATCCGTTGTCATACCATCGGCAGTACGGCGTGTCGCTACATTGCGTGAATGCTAATCGCGTTAGCGTCGATGGTGATCACGAGATGGATTCTGCCGTGATTTTTTATTCACAGTGAAAGGTGGTAGTTCATAGGAAAGGGAGAGCGGGAGGTGTTAGGAGTCGCAAAATTGCCTAATCTGGAGTTAGTTCGATGACACCATACTAATGTGCATAATTTCTCCTTATGAACGACGATATCCTTCATTGAGAATAGAGAGTGAAAGTGTGATTACACTCTTAAATGAAGCTGTACCCCTTGGCAATCATATCGCACGACGGATTAAATGGAAGGAGGTGCAACTAGTTGACACTCCAGAGCCGCATCTCTGACATTACGAGCAGGCGAGGACCTCTTTATGTCGTAGTGTTTTTGCAAGATTGATATCAGAAGTGGACAGATTGGAGTGAACATAACTGTTCATGCGTAATGTAGGGTTTTCCCCCTCTTTCGTCACATACTAAGGCACATAGTGTGATGTGATCATGAGCAGAGTACATGCTTTTATTAAGGTAACAGTTGGAAACGTTAGGAGGTGCAGAATATCGTTAAGCCCCGTTAAATGCAATAGCATCTGTTTCCTTGTCCAATACTCGCGAATACACAGAAGCCTAGAATAAGAACTGGAACGAAACGAAGCAGAAAGAAGGCGGAGAGATTAACAGAATACAACAATAAAGTCGGAAGGTAAGAAACTCGACTAATAACTAAATGGATTGTCTCAGAGGTGTGCGGTCGCAATCTCTCTCTCTCTCTGCACAATGGCACAAGGCCATCGTATATTGCCCTGCGTCCTAAAGAAAAATAAGAAAAAGAAAGAAAAAGAAAGCGCCACCGAGAGGAAGTCAATTTCCTGTCGAGATGGCGAAACGTTATGCGCCGGGGGCTATTGGTATGTGTAAAGCCCACTGACGCAGGCTCAGCGCACGCTGAACGGTGGGAGGTAAGCTTATCGTGGGGAAACCCGTGCTTTAAAACGCTTGCGTATTTTGTAATTGCACCAATAGAGGCAATGCCACCACCAACCCCCCCCCCCCCCCCCCCTTTTTTTTTCTTCTTTTTTTTTTGTGGCAGACGTGCAATGAGAGAGCTACGCTCCTAAGGCCGAAAATAGAGTCAGTTTCTGCTGTTCACGGCGAGCATGTCCACTACTCCACACTGAACACTATAGCGGTATGCGGGGTGGTACAGGGACCAAGGCTTTGAATTCTTGAAGCTCACTTATTGACGGTGAAGCGATCTGGAAGCCTTATGCGTTGCCTTGCCACAGGGTAACACTACTGAAGTTGTGCCATCCAATTGCGCAGGTTTGCATGGACATCACGATGCTGTCCTGGAGACGGGAATACGACGAGGTTGGCCAGTGTCCTTACGCCTATCGCGGTGACCAGTGGGTCGGATACGAAGACGAGGAGAGTATCTCTGCAAAGGTACGTGCGCATATGTTGTTCTTGCTCTTCACTCTACACAAATATTTACCACGGTCAGACTTTGCGATAGTGGTGAGCTCGCTTCGTGAAAGTTAAAGCCAAACATCCTCGCTTTCGCATACAGAGTCGTGAAGTGCTCCGGAATATTGACTTGCGTAGACATAGGGAGTCGAGCAGGCAATTTTTTTGTTGCAAAACATTAACGAGGCCAGGGCTATTGCCTCTGTTATGACGGATGTCCTTCTTTGGTCGTTCCGTGGCGCTAAAGAATGCGCAGCTGAAAGCTTTCCGTATAAACGCGATGTGTTATGTGTTGCCGAGTTATATTTGAGCATTTGCTCTCTGCATTGCCGATGTTTGTAAGGGCTTAGCTCACACCTCACATGCTCGCAACGCCTGTCCACACAAACATACACACATGCACACACTGCGTGTTCTCTAAATACACGATGTTGAGCTCGGGCGCGGTTATGGCTTGAGCAACTTTCATGAACATGTGACACACCTTTCACAAAACAAGAGATGTCTCACAGGCGCTGCTCTTTACAGGTGGACTTCGTGCTCGAACAGGACTACGGAGGCGTGATGGTGTTCAACATCGACATGGATGACTTCAATGGTGTCTGTGGCGTGAAGAATCCGCTGCTTAACTCTGTGTGTCGAAAGTTCAACGAAGGACGCTTGATCGACCCGCGCATAGGTTAACGTGTGAGATTGCCTGCGCGTGACACTTGCATTTTGTGATTGTGCGGCGACTCGGTTTTACCTAGCGACGCAGTGCGTGCTCGTGCAAGTCCACTATGCCTTTCTGGACGACACACCAAGGCTTGCCGACGCACTGTGATGTATGGATGACTGATTGTTGTCACTTTTGTCATACAGACCACTCTATGTAAACCTCAGGGGCGCACCATCGCATCGAAGCTTCCTAACTGTACTGCCCAGCGCACGGCGATACGGCGTGCTCATATGTAAGAGTTGAGAAAATGTATAGACAGGTTTGGCTGTCCCAAATGAATCCCAGATGAAATGGTTTGTATGAAAAAATGTAAATATCAGTCATGAAGGGAGCCTTGTTCGTTCATTGTGAGCACTGCGAGACACCACATTGTTCCTCATTCATTACCGACAATAAATCGTCTCAGATGTGTACAAGGAGTCGTGGACTGTCTGTTATTTTCCCAGCGGCACTATAAGGGTACAACACGTCTACAAAAATGCTGCGAACGTACACTTCTGCGAGCGCCATATACGTTAGTGGCGGACACAAGCAGGCCGAAACTTGCAGAAACCATGTTTCGAAAGCATAAAACAGGCGCAGTTGGACAGCGTCTACTCTAGTAACTACATAGATGTAGCAGCATAGCTGCTGTTAGCTACGGCAGAGCAGAGTGAGAATGAATAATGGCTGTATTTTCCCCCAAGAACAACGAGAAAGAAAAGCCCCGACGCCTTGTGGTTGAACAAACAAGCACAAGACTGGCGCTACGATAGAGAGAGAGAGAGAGAGAGAGAGAGAGAGAAACGGGAGCGCTCCTACTCACGCCTACGGCTCCAATGTTCCGCGAGCAACAGTACCAACACGGACAAGTAGAGACACTCTAGTTCATAGAATGTTCACATAATATCTACACACGAAAGACGAATTCAAGTGAAAATAAAGAACTATGCAAGGTGTCTATGAACGGTTGCTATAAATTTTTATAATGGTGACGATAACAACTGGGTAGAGAAAACACAACTCAGCGGGCGACAGTGTCGCGGTGTTCGCGCGGTGTTCGATCTTCACAAGGTCGAGTCCTGCAGTTTCTCGCTGGCTTCGTCGTACACGACGACCACCTCACTTAGCTCGGACGCCTTCTTCCGGAAACAGATGTGATCCACCACCGCACAGGTGACGCAGTCGCCCAAGCAGTTGTTGGTCGTCCGTGCGCGGTCACTGCGGTGAGGTCGGGAGTACAAGGAGAGCACGGGGTTAGTCAGAAATGCGCCTCATGTGACTGTATCGTGGCATCTTGCACTTTATCCTTCGCGAATTAGAGAGGCCTCTGGGATACAATCTGTAGTTCGGTGCCCTATCTGCCCCAATCATCTTAGTTACTCATTTATTTCGGTTGCTTTGACAATTGGTTAACCTCCTGCCTTTCCTTTATCTTTCTCTGTCTCTCTTTTGACCATACCACAAAGTATGCAATCACTATTGCTATCTTTCTTTTATGCTAGCTACACATCTTCTTGCGTGATACGAGCATGCGACGTGCAGCAGTTAAATACCTATTTCGGGCATTTGATCTCGTCGCTGTATAAATATTCCGGCGTATTCAGCGCTGTGACGATAGAATTTAGACGTAACAAGCGCTGATGTACGGGAACACAAAGAAGAGACAAGTAGACTAGACGTCTCTTCTTTGTGTTCCCGTACATCAGCGCTTGTTATGATGTCTAAGTTCAGTTACAACCAACTAGCCCAAATTTCTGCTTTAATAGTCTGTGACGATAAAACGAGATCACCTTTACGTTCTTCACCAATACAGGTGTTGCTCTTGACAACATGTCCGAACTTTGTTAACTGCCATGACAATTGCTGCTCTGATTAAACTAAAGTTAATAAGTTCTTTTTTTTTGTTCCTCGAAAAAATATTAACATCTGAGAAGTGAAACTGCTTTTTCAGAAGGAATCGGTGGACTGGCATGCTTTTCCATACAATGTGTGTTAAGAGGGCACTGATTTAATCAGGTTCGTTGATGCTTAATGTAATATCCTACATGAGAGCATCTACGTGACCAGAGATGCCTCTGTCTTTTACCGGTAGGTATTCAAATGTGACCTCAATATCAAATCTTCTCATGCGACTAGTTCTTCAGCAACATATGAGTGTTTATAGAAGATCGCATATGATTATATAAAATTATTTTATTTGAATATTATGGGACGTATGCGTGTTGCCTTAAATGATCGGCAGCGACCTGTTTAAATGCACCTTTCGATAGAGGTTTCAAAGAGAGCCACTGTTGGGTTACGACCACGTCCCATTATCATTTACTTCAGTGCGGTCACTGCCGCCACGTTAGTGACGTTGTATGGAAGCGGACAAATAGGTTAACGGTAATGATAGGCACTTCATTTTAATTTTGTAGTAAAATAGGACGAACATCTGTTGTCAAACATCGCATTAACACCGGGGATGCGAGCTCGATCCATCGGCGACCCTACCGCGTCTCTCCTACTGAGCGAGACATCATCCAACACGAAGTTGATAAGATGCTTTCTCGTAGCATCATCGAACCTTCTTGCAGCCCATGGGCATCCCCTGTTGTACTGGTTTAAAAAAAGGACATCAGTTGGCGATTTTGCGTAGCTTATCGGCACCTAAACAAGGTAACCAAGAAGGACGTCTATCCGCTTCCACGCATTGACGATGCCCTGGATTGCCTCCATGGAGCACAATATTTTTCGTCCATAGACCTTCGCTCCGGGTACCTACAAATTGCCGTCGATGATATGGACCCTGAGAAGACGGCTTTTATTACTCCCGACGGCCTTTATCAGTTCAAAGTCATGCCTTTCGGGTTATGTAATGCCCCGGCCCCATTTGAACGAATGATGGACGCCCTCCTACACGGGTTCAAGTGGTCCATCTGCCTCTGCTACTTGGATGATGCGATCATTTTTTCTCCGACTTTTGCGACGCACCTCGAACACCTATCGATGGTCCTATCTGTTTTCCGTCGGGCGGGGCTATAACTCAATTCGTTCAAATGCCACTTCGGTCGTCGTGAAATTTCTGTGCTCGCACATCTCGTCGATTCTTCTGGTGTACGCCCTGATCAAGATAAAATACGGGCAGTGAAGGACTTTACCGTGCCAACGTGCGCCAAGGACGTTCGCAACTTCTTGGGCCTCTGCTCCTACTTCCGTCGGTTTGTCCACAATTTTGCGGACGTTGCACGCCCTCTTACTCAGCTCCTCAATAAAAAGGCGCTGCCTTCATTTGGGGCCGTGAGCAAGCTGGTGCTTTCACCGAACTGATCCGGCTGCTTACTTTCCCCACTTTGATGCATCAGCTCCAACATAAGTCCGTACCGATGCCAGTGGCCACGGTATTGGAGCTATCCTGGCCCAGAAACAACAAGGGCAAGAGCGTGTTATTGCTTACGCCAGCTGCCTTGTTTCCCCTGCTGAGCGCTAATATTCTATCACTGAGCGCGAGTGTCTGGCTCTCGTTTGGGTAGTGAGTAAATTCTGCCCCTATTTGTACGGCCGGTAATTCACAGTCATCACTGATCACCACGCTCTTTGTTGAATTTCTTCCCTGAAAGATCCTTCTGGGCGCCTTGGCCGCTGGGCTCTGCGCCTTAAAGAATACAACTACTCACTTGTATACAAGACCGGCCGGTTACACCAAGATGCGGACTGTTTGTCGCGCCACCCTGTCGACCCACCTGACGTTTCTACGGCCGGCATACCTGTCAACGTTCTCTCTTTGAGTGCGTTTCGCGATATCGGAGCGGGACAACGCCGGGACGACTTCTTAAAAGACCTTATCAAACGGCTGAATTCAACGACGCCCAACCCTTCCCTTCGTATGTTTGAACTTCACGATTGCATATTGTACCGCTCTAGCATGCGCCCTGACGGCCCTGACCAACTCTTAGCTGTGCCTGCGCATCTGCGCCAGACTGTTCTCGCCCCGCTTCATGATGTGCCGACTGCCGGTCATCTTGGCGTGTCACGGACTTATGACCACGTTTGTCGGCGCTTTTTTTTTGGCCTGGTTTTTACCGTGACGTCTGACATTGTATCGCTGCGTGTGACCTTTGTCAATGACGAAAAAAGCCGACAACATTCCCTGCTGGCCGCCTTCAACCACTTCACGTACCATCAGAGCCATTCTTCCGTGTAGGCATTGGTCTTTTAGGCCCTTTTCCTACGTGTGCTTCGGGAAATAAGTGGATTGCTGTACCAACAGACTACGCCACCCAATACGCAGTCCCACTGGCTCTTCCGCCAAGCTGTGCAACTGATGTTGCCGACTTTCTGCTAGAAAACGTCATGCTTCACTACGGTGCCCCTCGACAGCTCCTCACCGACCGAGGTCGCTACTTTCTTTCTAAAGTTGTTAATGACATTCTACACTCGTGCGCGACCAAACACAAACTTGCTACTGCTTACCATCCACAAACGAATGGTCTAACCGAGCGTCTCAACCGAACCCTCACTGACATGCTGTCCATGTATGTCTCCGCTGACCATGGCGACTGGGACGTTGGATTACTGTTCGTTACCTTTGCCTATAATTCTTATCGCCACGATACCGCAGGCTTCTCTCCATTCTTCCTCTAGTTTGGCCGCGACCCTACGCTACCTTTCGACACCCTTCTTTCTGATAGCCTCCATGGATTTTACATCAGAGTACCCCCGGGAAGCCATACTCAAGGCACAAGAGGCACGCCATATTGCCCGACGTCGACTTGTGGACTCGCAGGAAAATCAGCGGCGCTTATATGACACCCGCCATCGTGACGCCCACTACACACCGGGCGCCCTGGTTCTCCTTTGGTCACCGTCGCGACGCGTTGGCCTCTCGGAGAAGTTGCTTTCACGCTACTCTGGCCCACCGCGTCTTGCGTGAAGTAACCGGCGTCCCCTACAATATCGCCCCTCTTGACCCCACCGTGGCTCAGCCTCGCTCCGACGTATATAGTCCACGTAGCGCGTCTTAAGCCGTATCATTCGACCGCCTTCTAACCAGCACCGGGTCGGTGCTTCAGCCGCCGGGGGTCAGGTGACAGACCGACGAAGAAGACGTTTTCAGATGACTTAGAAGACGACGACGCTCTGAACTTCGCGAGCTAACTATGATCTTGTCAGCCGCTGCAGTTCTTGTAAATACTACACTGTAAATATATTTCTTAATTCTTTTTCCCCGTAACAATATTTTGCGAAGCGCATTGGGCCGTCAGCAACTTTGCGTTTTCTTCTTCCTCCTGTCGGTGGCCGTCTTAACTTCACCGTAAACTGAAATAGCAACGTCTGCGTGCGATAGCTTATATATGCATATATTTACTTACAGCAGCCACTCGATGGTGAAGAGGAGGCTGACGTCACTGACTGGGGCACCGATGACTGACAATGTCATCACCATGAGAAACAGTGCCGAGCTGGGAATTGATGTTGAAGCCACACTGACAGCTGTCGCCGAAATGCTGCGCAAGGATAAAATAAATGTTTGCAGCTTAGGAATCTGTCAAAGGTGTTATAAATAAGAGTAAGTTAAGTTAGATACTATATGAGTTTATCAAGCACCTTCATTTGGTAGTACTCTAAGGGAGCACCTGGAAGAAACATTTCTCTGTTAAGCTGAACTGGCTCATTGCAGCTGGCGAAGTGAATAATTATTGGTCTCTTTTATCGGTGCCAGAAGATGACAAACGCCAGAGGCATGGTCTGTCCGCATCGGAGGTGCCGACCTCATCTGCCAGGCTAAGACCACCCGTGACAACATCACCGCTACCACACGCACCAAAGCGGAAGCTGCTTTTGTCAATCTGTTGGTGATTGGGTGTGCTACATTGTGATTGTGCAGAGGGTCACTTCACGTGGTTGCGCAGAGTATGAATACAGTGTTCGAGTGCGCTAGTTTTGGCAAGTAAACTGTCCGAGGTGCTGTCATGTTCTGTACTGCATGCCATCTTTTTGGCTCATTGCATTACTTGATGATTATTGCTTATGCTTCTCTTCTTTCATGAGTACACCTTTTGTCCTGATATCCAGTGTAGAGTAGAAGTACATAGACATTATCTTCGAGCAAATCTTTCAATAAACTTTTTTTGTCGCTTTTGAATGTGTGCAACAGAAAGACGTAAAGTGAGTGACTGGTGACGTGCGACTTCATGCTTAGGAAGAGGATACGAAAAGGCCTAAAGGTATAAAACTTGATGCGGCATATGAAGTGTAGAAAATAGGAATAATCATTCGCGCATGGCTATCGACTTCACCGCACACACTTACACAATGGCAAAGTAATCTCCCGACGTAAGGGCAATGTCGTTGAGCTGGGCGATGAAGATGCTGCACACTGTGATGAAGACCGCTGTACCATTCATGTTCACGGTGACGCCAATTGGCACCACGAACCGTGTGACGCGTTTGTCGATTCCACAGTTTTCTTCCAGGCAGTTGAGCGTCAGCGGCATGACGGGAGCACTGCGCATGCATGGCAGACATGAGCATTGCAACGATATGATGTTTCATATTTACTAAGGTGCATTATAAAGTGGCAAACGTGTAACAAACGTGCAAATAATTAAGGGTGTACACCATCTTCCAAAACTGTTGAGAGATGTTCAAGGTATACACTATAGTACGCAGATTTCTGCGAACGTAATAGACTGCAAATTCGATTTTACAAAATCTAATTTCACGAGTTTGTCGATGTTCCGAACAAATTTTCTGTCCTCGCCCATAAGCCATAGCGTTCACAATGTGCACGCTTTCTCAATTCTACGAAGTAAACTTTTCTGTCATACGTAACTGTACGAAGAGCGCCTACGAGAAGAGGCAGAAAAAAAAGAAGTCACAATAGGCTTGTGCAATCTTGCATAATCACAGACCGATTTCAAGCGAAGCTGTTTTTTTCGAGCAATTCCATTGAGAATTTCGATTGCCTGTAAATAAAACACGCTTTAGAACGTGACCCACATATGAATCATGACGTCGACTTCGTCTCGTGTAGATTTAGACTCGGCGTCACAATTCTTTCTCTCGGGACACCGGGAAAACACATGCTTAAAATGCTTGTACAACATCGTGATTAACCCACGTGTACCCATGAAACTTTCCAAGAAAATCAGACATAATGTGTCATCTCCCCCTCCCACATTTCTAGGCAATATGAAGTCGAGCGGCACGTTTATTCGCCAGATGGCTACTCCTAAGATTGCGTACGTACGAGACGCTTGCAGTTGGGATAATGTTTCACATCTGCCGCCTCGGTCGCGAGTGACGCTGGCTAACACGCTAGGGCCCAGATATAGCACAAGTACACAAATACCGCATCAAAATGGACGGAAGGGACCGCCGCCGCCGTTGATCAATAGGCTGAGAATCGTACGCGTAATCCGGAGGTTGTCAGTCCGACTCCCTACCGCTGGCTTGTTTTATTGCGATAGCAATTATATGGACACTTCCACCGGATTTCTGCCGTCGGCGTCGCCGTCGCCGTGAGGTTCCGTATAGATAAAATCTTCGCCGCGCGCCGTATGCCGGAGCGGAAGCGTGCGGGGACGCACGCTGTCACGGAGAGCGAACGCACTCAATCTTCCACGCGCAAGCGAGCGCCGGAGAGAGCGGGGGGGGGGGGGGGGGGGCGCACTTCTACTCTGCCAACAACCGCGCTCGTCGCTCGCTCGCACCGTCTCTTCTCTTCACACGGCTCTGACCTTTATGCGCCGTGCATTCGCCGCTCAGTTTCCGTTGAAGCGATAGACCGCACGTACCTTCGCCCGCTGCGGCGTATATGCGCTTGCTGCCAGCGTTTTGACAGTCGTTGTCTGCAGTCATTCAGTGTGATCTATTCATGTTTGTTTGTGCGCGCTCACACCACAGTTAGTAATAGTCAGGCCACATTTTCCAACGCACGCTACACATGCAATGCTGCCCGGATCGGCAGTGCAGCGCTACAGGTGTGTCTCTTCGCACGCGCTGCCCACGGGCAGCGCTTCTCATCAACACCACCGTTTCACACGCGCTTTCTCGTGGTCATCGAGTCTCTCTTCATGTCGGTCTACTTGCGCCGCAGCACACCTGCTTACTTAATCAGCTCATGTTTACTACAATTCATATTGCTACCAAAGCCGCTCACCTTACTTCGTATGACATTGCTGTGTTGCTATCGCATTCATTGCTTCGCCCTTAGGGCGAAACTGTGAAATTTTTTTGCTTGCATTTCCTCTTGCTTATATATACACCCCGTCGTTGCATCGATTTCGAAATGGCATACGCGCTGTGCACGTACCTGGCCGCTGTGACGAAGGCGCACACACCGACGTACGCGAGCTTCCCGAGGAACCGGAACGGGTTCTTTCGCGTCACCACGAAGTACAGCAGGCACTCGACTACGAACAGCTCGACGGCGAGGCCCGACAGCACGGTGGCGACGAGCAACGCCATCTGCTGGAAGAGTGTCGCGATGCTCGCCACGGACAGTATGCGGGAGCACAACAGGCTCATCACCCCGACGGGAGTCAGCCTGCACAATGCAGGACAAAAAAAAAAAAAAAAAAAGTGAATTTTATTAAGTAATTTGTGTTAGTGCATAGATAAGTACAATGAGCTTTCGGGGTGGTAGATATAGCGCGTATAGAGCGCTAGAAGAGTCGCTCGCTTGTCTTTTGGTTTAGAAGGCATTTGACAGAATGCGCTAAGCGAGTGCTAAGCCAGCTCAGGTCTTGTTTTGAGAAAACGCTGCTGAGACTGGTTGGCCTGTGGCTTCCGAGATTTGGTTGCGCGCCTGCCAGATTTTGGATGCTGTGGTTGACGTATAGAGTTTGCAACAAAAAAGCATTGTAGAGAAATGTGACCCTAGAATTAACGAGAGCTACAAGCCCAGCGGTTCCATCAGCATGGAAATGGTAGGTAGTACATTGATTTGCCTAGAGTTCGTCCTTCTGGCTTCGAACCATTACGCGACTTTGCAATTGGATCATTTTCAGAAAACTATTGCATTATAAATGCAACAATTCGCTATGACTGTATATGCATGGGCGTAGATGCTCGCTGCTTTCATGCGTATAATAATGATTACTTTAAAATTTAGGTCAATAAAGGCAGATAAAGCGTAAGCGAAAGGAGCAAGAACGTCCGAAGCAACAAGCACAAATATTACACAAATCCCTGTACTGTCCATCATTCCGATGTTAGATAAAATACCGGAACGCCAGAGTTTCCTCTAGTATCATTACCAGAAAGCTCTATGTGCCGGCGATCTTTAACGGGGCAACCAAAAAGCCTGTTGCAGAGGAACCGTGTTATTTGTGCTACGGTAACAGCATTCTTCGCTCCTTTGGGTAAGAGTTTGCCTTCCTAACACCGCGTCAAAAGATGACCGGCGGTTACTTAAAGTGAGTACAAGAAACTCATTCCCAGATTGACGTGTCGGCTGTACAAGCGCACGCTCCGCTGATTAAATGAGTCTTCGGGAAAGGGGGTCGTGGCTTCGTCTATACTCTCCTGTAATGGGCATCAGAACGGAAGCAAGTTGTCTGTGCTGACACGGTACCATGCATGGTGATGCCACGGTTAGACGTGTTTTTTCTGTAGTTTCAGAAAAGAAATTGTTGAAGCTCAGTGTAGTTTTCTTTTTCTTTTGGAACCGCATAACAAAGGCGTGTAACATACCACATGACTAGGTAGACAATTTTCATGATGGCTGCATCCAGGGCCGCGAAGAACTGCTTCAGAATTTCAACGGGTTGTCCGAGTGTGCCGAGCGCGCCCCCAAACACGACGCAGAAGACTATCAGGCCTGGAAAGCACGAGATGGGGAAACATCGGACGCGGCTGTTTTTAGATGCTTCGAAGAAAACATTGAAAACGAACAGTTACGCAGTGAAAAAAAGAAAAGAAAAAGAGAGCATGGTGATGTTGCTAGAGATTGTAATGAATATTCACGTAACCCTAGCTCACAATTCCGACATGTGCCAGACCAGTAGCTATATAGGCGCAAGGACATTGAGAAGCAATTCAGACCAAATGACACCAAGGTGACATTACAAGGAAAAGCTGAAGTCCATGATTACTGTACCTGCCAAATACGTCTCACTGCACGTTTAACACGGATTTATTTGGTATTATGAGGTGATTTCCAACTAATTCTCAAGTAGCGCATACGTAGTGGGCTTGTATACCGTTAAAGGATGAACAATTGCGAGAAGTACAAGAAACTTGTTGGAGCCATTCAGACGGGTGAGGCCATACTTCACTTTAGAAATTAACATGGAAAGTACAAATATAGTTTTAAATGAGCCCAGATAAAAGAATAAGCATCTTTGCAATATTGAAAATGTCCCGGGTAGCTATGATGTACCAAAGGGCGTTCTAATGTCATTCATTCTAAACGATATGTGCCCGCTCACCCAAAGAGTTGGTGCCAGTTCTTCGTGACCAGTTTCTCTTAAGAATCTCTTTCGGAGGCTCTCCTCTAACGGAGAGGTTTTTCTTCTCGTACGACGTGTAACCCTAGCGAGGAAGAGAGACAAGAATAAAATAGTGATGCAAATTTGTAACAGCAGCTGGCAAAAATTACTCAAATACGTATCGTCATCTCAGTAGCAGGAAGTGATTGTTTATTAAACTATATAAGGGGAATAGAAAGAAAGAAAATTGCTGCTGGCCGCAATGTAACTGCCTAGATCGAACGGCTTACACTCTTATTTTTGGTCCATTCCTATACTAAAGGCGCTACGGTGTTGTGATTTTTGGAATCTTTGCATGATGAATATTAGAGGCCAGCATTGCTTATTTTCTAGTTTTCTTATCTCTAGGTTCTAATGTTCTAAGATTATTGCACACACGACGTTCCTGATAACTAAGGAGGAACGCGATAAGACAAAGTCGCGATCACCTTAACTAATAGTTAGAGGGAATCTCCCCTCACGTATCTTCGTCTCGAGCAGCTGAGTGGCCGCGGCATTTCGGCACTCCCTTAATTATCCCATAATTGTTGCAACAATAAAAAAATTCAGCTAAGAAGAGATCTTAAACTTGTCATCCTTAATTTCTGAATGATACCCGCGTGATCCATGCGCTTCGGTGACACCGAGATTTTCGATAATCACGAAATAACTCGGTAAATCAGGCTTTACAGAAAGGACAAGAATCGCAAGAAAGATGGGTGTTGGAAGAGCACTTTATTTTTTTTTTTCAGCGAGGTTTCGAATTAGAAATTATGCGGGGCTCAGCTATCGCAAACACCGGAGACCAGCGGAGCTGGGGAAAGCCTAGTAATGTAGTGGAAAACCACACACTTAGGTTCCTGACGCTCAGGATTTCTTCGCGATGTTCTGCGTAATATGGTAAAATTCAACCAGCCACGTTCACGAGCCTCCGGATCTTCATTTCTTCGCCAACGCGAACTCTCGTCTTCCCTCAATCTAAACTTGGAATGATCTCTTCTGCGACGCTTGGTTTCAGGCTCCCTAGCTCTCGCTTCAATCTTTCGGAAGCGACGAGTGTCCAGTTCTCTGGTCGAAACCTGCCGAGCCGCCGCCAGAGGCATCGGCTGTAGTCACGGACACCGGGCGCGTTCGGCGTCGGCAGCAGCTTCACGCGTCCCACTACCACCTGCCTCACTCCTCCTCTCCACCTCGCATCCGCTATGCTGCGCGACGCTATTTTATTGCGATAGCGATTATATGGACACTTCAACCGGATTTCTGCCGTCGCCGTCGCCGTGAGGTTCCGCATAAAGTCCAAGGGCGATAAAATCGTCGCCGCGCGCCGTATGCGCGAGTGAAAGCGCGCGGGGGACGCGCGCTAACACGGAGAGTAAACGCACGGCGGAAAGCAAACGCGACCGTCGCGCGAAAGGTCGTGGGGGTATGGGAGGGAGGGAAGCGAGGCGACGCTGTGCTGCGGCACGAAATGCGTATCTTGCAACCGGGCGCAAGGGGAACTGGCCACTCCATCTCCCACGCGAAAGCAAGAAAGCGGGAAGGCAGCGCGGGAGGGAGGGGGGGGGGAGATTCTACTCTGCCAACAACTTCGCTTGTAGTTTTCGCGGCTGTGGCGGTCGCCCCCACCGTCTTTTATCTCCACACGGCTCTGAACTTTGTATGCGCTGTGCATTCGCCGCTCAGTTTCCGTTGAAGCGATAGACCGCACGAACCTTCGCCCGCTGAGGCAGTTGCGCTTGCTGCCAGCGTTTTGACAGTCGTTGTCTGCGGTCATTCAGTGTGATCTATTAATGTTTGCTTGTGCGCGCTGACACCACGCTTGTTAATTCAGTTAGTAAGCGAAGCGTCCACGTTTATGCAGCCGATAAAACTACTATCTCTACTCCGAATAGCTATCTACTAATTTGCTATCGCAATTGATACTTCGCTTTTCGGGTGAAACTGCGACATTTTTTTATACTCTGCTTTCACTCTCTCGCTTTCTCAGGTCTATCTCCCCTAGCTCGGCGAAGCTGCGGACGACGGAATGATCATTATAGCGAGGTTCTAACAGCTCCGCCGTAAATGAACACACTTAGCTCGCTTCGCCGACCTAGAAGCGGCTTCAAGTATATGGTACCATTATTTGGAATAAGAAGGCCGCAAGCGCTCACCTGTTCAACGCAGGCTTCTACCAGGTTTTCTGGAAATGCGTTACTGAAAAAAAGTAAGTAATTACATGCTGACATCATTACGTTCAGTCTGAATAGCAACAAGAAAGGAGAGCCATGTGACGCAATCGAAATATATTTATGAGAAAAACAAAAGCTGTAAATGAGAACGAAAGGCCAGTTTTCTGGATGTAATGGCGGCTTCAGTCAGCCTGTAAACTAGCCGTTTAAGTTCATTGCTCAAATAGATAATGAAATGGGTATATCTACATTCAACTCGACCACAAGTGGCTGAAAAGTTATTTGGAAAATATGCATTTACTATATATGGAACCACTTGATGTAATAACATTTCTCTACTGCTTCCATGATTCGTTTATGGGGAGGATATGAATGCTTAAATATGTATCGATACGCGTATGCTTCCGAGCCTATAGTGGCCTTAGAGTTTCGCAGCTTTCAAGTTACATGCTTTTGTTTACAGCGCATATTTATGTTGGTTCGCCCGATGTGTGACACATATAATAAGGATAGTGACTTCATTACTTCGCTTTCGCCGGCCATGCGCTTCTGACGTGACCTGCAGTCTCGGTAGCATCTCAGCTGAAGACCTGTGGTAGTCTGAAGTCCAGAAACATCGCCTGTATGGACCTTTTTGACGGCGATCACATGGAGCGGCCATGTTTGATCACGTGCTGAAGACATTGACCAGTTGCCTCAGCTGTCTCCGCTGCATCCGTGTTTGCAATGGATGCACATGAAGCACCGGTGCAGCTCAGAAAACCTCTCTTTCGGCAGATACCGTAGACAGTGACTGGTTGGACGACACGATACTTTGACCATAACTTCAGAGGACATGTAAGCGCTTTTTGAGCTCATTCGTCTTGTACAAACGGTGCGATCAGCGTATGCTGTGCTTGGTACTGGATGCGGGGCTATAAATGTATTCCAAGCTGCCCGACTTTGGCTAATTATCTTCACGGAGTGGAAGGGCCGAAGAATTTTTTATTTGACAATCGCCTTGAAGTAGCGGCTTGTCATGTTTCTGACACAGTAGCTTTCCTCAGTATGGTCGCTACCTCATTATTTTCCTCATAATCGTTCGTGGGTGTGATTATTTGTGATAGTTTTGTTATTATGCGCACAATTAAGGTTTGGAACGTAGATGTTCTGTACATTGTGACCGCTTAATTGTAGCAAATGCATATTATCGCTAGTCACTCGTTTACTCTTTCAACCATCACAAAACATCCAGCTTCGAACATTCATGTGCTGTCGGTGTACTCGTCATCCATGCTTCTGCGCATTGATTCCATTCAATTATGATTGATACGTAGGCGACAGTGTGTGTGTGTGTGTGTGTTGGGATGGATGCGTAGATAAAGTGTGAGAAGCTTACTATGCTGGGAAACTGCGCTACTCTCCTTGCTACTGTGTAACGAGCGGTACGCACTCTTGCCGATGCTCCGGGGTTGAATTAATTTCTCTAGTGGCTAGCCATACAATGATGGCGGATGAGAAAATTTTTTTTATGCTCGAGGAAAACCATGCATCGCGAAGGGCCGGCAACACAGGCCGTCCTTCTGTTGCGGCATGAACCGTGAACTTGGCCACACACTTTCATTACCTTGCTTAATATGCGAGTCACTATTTTTGCCGTCAATTGCTGCACACTTCTTCCCTGTTTATATGAGGCCATAAGTGAATGTGAGCGTTGCGTGTGACAGCAACATTGCTAGCGCTTGGCATTGCTACTTGCACAGTTGGTTGGTGGTAGATGTAGAGGTACATGTAGATCCTTCGAATTTAGTGGCACTTGGCTGGCGGAAAGCACAAATTTTGGCACCTCT
This sequence comes from Dermacentor silvarum, assembly GCF_013339745.2. Lineage (NCBI taxonomy): Eukaryota > Metazoa > Arthropoda > Arachnida > Ixodida > Ixodidae > Dermacentor > Dermacentor silvarum. The sequence goes on from NC_051155.1 coordinate 175,742,823, forward strand.
TCTTCGTTTGATAACCTCGCGGAAGCGACGGACGTTCTATTTCCTGCTGTCGGAATGATCTCTTATCACCGCAAGGAAGAAAGCGCTCGAGAACAGTTGGCTAAGTACAGACTCCCGTGTAGGCTATTATGGTGACTAGAAGGGGGGGGGGGGGGAGGGGGGGGGGCATGGCGACGGGCGTCACGTGGCCCTGAGTGTACCAGTATAATTCATGCCTCTTTATTGGACAGGAACAAGCACGACACTAAAATAGATGAGTTGCAATCTGAGGGCCAGCCTATTACGTGTCCGTATGACATTGCCCATACATTTATCGAGTTTTTTTATTGATAATTCCTCGAATCAAAGCAACACATTTCTTAGGTAATCTAATCGTTGTGCCTAATCTTCCTTCCTCTTCCCTTCATCTGCCCGATGAAGAAATCGCTACCATCATCACACAGCTTAACCTAACCAATACCGGCCTTGACAATATTCACCCAGCAAATATAAAACTAGTCGTATGTATCAACGTTTACCCTCTTTCCCACAATACAAATATAATGTTCAAGACAGGCGTATTTCCAGATGAATTAAAAAAAGCGGAATAATCCCAATTCACACACACACACACAAAAAAGGAAACCGCACGCTCATTTCGGACTATCGCCCCATTTCTATCTTACCTTACTTTAGCAAGGTATTTGAAAAATATATAGAAAAGCGTTTAATTGAATACCTATCTAAATTTGAGTTGCTATCAACCCGTCAATTTGGATTCCACCCAGGTTTTTCAACTAACCTAGCACTGCTCTCGTTTGCGGACCACATTACATTGGCTATCGACTCAGGCTTACATGCCGGTGGTGCACTGTTCATTGACCTCACTAAAGCCTTTGATTCCATCAGTAATAAAATTCGTGCAACTTAATTAATCCCTTTAGGAATTGTTGGACCAGCACTAGCCCTCATAAAAAGTTACTTATCAGACATACGACAAACTGCTTATATGTATTTCTCGAGGTTATGGAGGTTATGTCTAACTTCAAATTTACGACAAGAGGTGTACCTGAAGGCTCTATACTTGGAACGCTTCTATTATGATCTACATTAACGATGTCGCTAACTCCATAATTGGACCTTTTTTCTATGCAGATGACACAATAGTAGCAGTACATTCAGTTACAAAGTTTAGTAATGACCCCAAGAACTTCGACAGAAGTTGCGAACCATTCCATCTCCAATCCATCTAAAACTAAATTTATGTAGTTTAGATGGATTACCAATCTATCTAAAACTACATTTATGACATTCAACTGTACCTCTAAAAGCTCAACCTACTCTCCAGCCATTAATTTTAATCCCTTAAACTATATGCTCTTAAGCAATGTTGCTTCCTAGGCGTTATTTTAGACTCCAACTTGAAATATTCGAAACGTATTTTGCACCTAAAGCAAACAAAAAGAATTCAACCTTGCACTCGGCCTCGCAACGCTTCAAACAGAGAAGCTGAGCGATTGTAGCCCAGCATTTTCCGGAAGTGCGTGCGAACTTTTCATCTTATTACTCATGATGATGATGATTTATTTTCGCGCGTCTCGGATTTACGGCCGTCACTGCGCGTTGCATAGCGCAGCTTGCAACACTGACACCGCGTTACAATGCCGACAACGCGTTCCAGCAGACCCGCTCCGCGAATGCGTCTCTCTATCTCTCTCTCGCTGTCATTTTTTTTATCTCTCTCCCGAGCATAGCGCGCAAAACCTCTTCTTTACTTCGCAGAGCACGAGCGTGTGAACACGCCAGCTGTGGACGAAGACGACGACGCTCGAACGCAATCATTAATCTTCACTTTCACCTTTTCAGTTAGTCTGACTGCTCGCTCGCATGCTAATCTAGTTAGTGCGACATCTGCCTTCTTTTTTGTCTTTTACTTGATTCTTGGCCTATCCCCCTTAGTGGGTGCGAGCCATGACAGAGGTACATCATCATCATCATCATCATCATCATCATCATCATCATCATCATCATCATCTGGTTCGCATAAATGCATGCTCTGCAAGCGTGGCTGTATAGCCTAGTGGCGCTTCTGCCACACATGCCATTAGGCTACAAGCGCCTGCAGCAAAGACGGGTCTTTATGTAGATGTGTGATTCCCTCTCTCTGTGTTTAGGAAACCTGTAAAAAAAAAGTCCAGTGGTTAAGACGCTTGCCTTGGGACCATGGATACGCGGGTTCGAATCCCTGCTCGGCAAGAAAGTTCATTTTCTTTTGTTTCATTTCTTGATGGTTTCTTGATACGAAACACAAACCACAAGTTACGGCTGGCTTAAACAGCTTCGCTGTTAAAAAAATGGCCTACGGGATAAGAATCCTAACAAAAGCGCGACGATACTTCTAGAAAGCATTTCCGCGTTTTACATCTATTTGAATACACAGGCGGCATCGGAGTTGGCCTTGAGCTAAAGCTTGCTCGCCGCGCGAGTAGCCGCTGCTGGCACGATCTGCGGCGACCAATGCTTCTAGCATTGCAGAGATTGCATGAAAATACTGCCGATAGCAGTGCAGCCGAAGCTGAAAAAGACCAAGGAATTGGTCGCCTCGATGACAACACTCGACCTGCACTTTAGGGGCGCTCGCTGCCACCTGAAACGAGTGGGAGCGGCGATACATCTGCGAACCGAATAGGTGAAGTTGCATGAATACTGCACTTCACGTCGTTCACATGCTGGCTGAACGGCTCCGTTGTATGACTCTTTGTCGAACGCGTCTGCAGATACAGGTTTGATAAGACAAGACATGCGCTGTCATGTGAGCAGCGCGATTCAGCTATATGTCCGGCTGTGCGGCCGCCGCTGTTAGCTGTGGCAAGGTTTTGCAAGGTTCAGCGCGATGAAGTTTTTGTAGCGGCGTACTCTGCTCGTTTGCTTGCCATACAGTCGGACTATGCAGTACCTGCTTTATGTGCTAAATGCTAAATGTGAAGGTCATGGTAACATGCATATGGCCAGCGTGGAGCCCAGTCCGAACGTCTGGTACCGAGGCATCGAAAAGCGACGCTTTGCTTCGTCCGTGTTTTCAACCGACGCTGTCTGGACAAGAATCAAGCTTTGCCCGTGCCTTTGCCTTCGTCGAAGTCATATTGCGCTGTCCATAACCACAAGGTGGCCAGTTAATCACGACCATTGTGTTCTTGTGCTGACAGAACTACGCGCTCAAACACCAGAAATGAGTGTTTTCTTTCCTAAAGGAAGAAAGGAAATGAAGAGGATGGATGATGCAGTTCCAGGTAAAAATTGCGAAGCAACGCGGAGTTAAAGGTTCAATAGAGTATTTGGTATATACTGCTTTGTTCTCCGTTTATTGATTACACTTAGCGCCAAACATATTACTATAAACCGCGTCCGCGGGGACCGCGCTTGCGTGGCGCCACCGAGCCTTTAGTGAATGCTTACGTCATTGAGAAGCGCGCACAAACCTCGCCTTTGACTGAACGCGTGAGCAATGACAGCGCTTTATCGCGTCTTCGACGGTACCGGTGAGCAGCCTGCCAAGGTAAATACATCTGGTAGCGAAGCTTCCATAGAAGCCCATACGTTCAAAACATGGTTGCTTACCGGCGGTTCATGGGGCTTAGCGCCATCTGTGTGAGGAGGGAACACTTCCGGCGGAAAAAAAATTATTTGACGTCATATCCGTTAAAAAAAGAAGTGACGTCATTTTGGTCTCATAGGCGCGAAATTTGTATTCGGAGGCCTGCCATTAGAGCTGTATATTCAAATGCCCCGCCATTTGACTTCATGGGCGTTCCGAATTTTCAGCGCGAAAAGCGATGCCGAAAAAGATCAGCCTTAATTACGGGTGTCGAAATCGCATCGCTGCACAGAACATACTTTCTTTGGAGGCCGACGAACACTTTGGGAGTAGATTGCGTAGAGTGCTCGTCCTTTCGTCGGACGCCAAGCCCGTCGGCCAGCGCTGTTGCACGACAACAACTAAAGTAAATAAGTATCTGACGGTCGCAACTCGCTACTTTTGACTGCGCAGGTTAAGAAACAATAAACCTACCCGCGTCACCTAATTCAGACAAGCGTCGACATGCAACACTACACATGTGAGGGGGGCGTATTGTAACAGGTGAACTTTACGAGCGCGCCTTTCCACGCACTCCAAGAGTTGCATGGCATGGCGCTCTCACGGTGGGCCCTGAAAAAAGGTATTTATTCATAATGATATAGCAAAATAGAGTTGTATCCTTTCTCGCCATGCGTATATAAAATGAATTAGGAATTTTATTTTCGTTGAATGAATCTAACTCCGTCTCGCTTTAATTTAAAAATGTTTTTTTCTTTCCCAGTGTTTATTCCCTCCAAACATAGTCGCGCTTCAATCGCTTCTCCCATAACCACCCTTGTTGATGTCGGTGACAATTGGTTCTGAACCGCTTTTCGCCCGAAGCTTCGCGACCTATGTGGATCGACCTTGAGCCTGCCATGTTCATAACAGCCGTAAGCCCAACGACTGAGACTGTCGGAATAACTAACTTTCATCGCTCCGATTATATACCACCCTCAAAAACATTGCTTCAAGGGCGCTGCCGTCATAGCACAAGCTATGCGGCTCGCAGCGGCTAGCTCTTCGTCCTGCGATACACTTTCAATCTAAGTTACGACTGTCACCGTAAAACTAGGAAAGTGTGGTGCTATAGAGGTATGGTTGTAATTTTGTTCAAAGCTATGAGGGTGCTATCCATTCTTACGGCTTTATATATTTACAGGCAGGACGTACTAAACGAATATAATTATGTCGTATTTCGTAGATGCTTTCCATTTTCCATTTTCTTTTTACTATTGATAATTTGCTCGTGTGGCAGCGTTAACACCATGTACGGCCACGCCAATATGACAGATAATAGTAAATGAATAAAACCGAAAGAAGAAGAATCGTTACAAAATATGACCCAGGAGTGGATCTCGGTTCGTGTTGACACTGTCGCTTCGTCCTCGTTGTGCCATTGTCATCGGACGCCTGTTTTAGGTGGCACTTGAGGACTGTTTCGAAGTATCCACGTAAAATATTTGTTATATTGACCGTTCATGTGTTTGGAAGTCAAATCCCCGCGAATGCTTTAATATAGCGAACGAATTCAGCACGAACCTCGAGTTTGGTAGGCTTTCTCCAACTGATGCAGTCATAAGCAATTTCTTTTGTCAATTGCTACCACTGTGTAAGAGTTAATCCAAAGGAGCGACAACGCAAGCCAACCGGAAATAGACTGAAGCAACGCACTTATAATACTCAATAATCAACACATTATTAAGAAGTCCTTTATGCCTTACTTTACCTTTTATTTTTCATTTTTGGTTTTGATAAATAGGTGTGGCAGCGTGAGTATTCGAAGCCTTAAATACGAATCGAGTAGTTCTTGCTATTTGATTCGTATTCGGATGGACAATCCATTATGCGAAGTTGTCTGATATCTGTTTTCGTTCAAATGTGAGGGATAATTTTTTTAACAAATGTGAGGGATAACACAGTTTTACAATCTCCCCACGCTTGGATCCCTTTAAACGATGTGCGGTGCTGTAGTTTTACACTTTGGTATTTCAACGTCTGGCGACGTGCTCTTCTCATGTTTCATTGATGTCATTGTCGTAGTACACCAGATACGATCCCCTTTCAGTTGTTTCTCAATCCCAAGCTTCTCAGTTGACCAGAACTTCAGTTGTTAACTGCTGAGATCACTTAGCTTAGACCGCGTTTGCTGAGACCGCTTATAGTTGACCGGAAGCCCAATGCGAACCGTATTACATAAATGAAATATTTAAAATTAACCTCCTCCCCTCCCTCTTTTTTTTTTACCCAGCAGACATGGCGAAATATTAAAATTTCACTTTAGTTAAAAATGAGACAATGTTCGGTGTACGATTTGCTATCCGGAAGTTCGTTTTTTATCGAATATTTGATTCAATTCGGTGGTTGCATGTGCTATTGCCACACCCCTGTAAGTAGGGAAACGTAAAAAAAAAGAACACGAAGAGAAGCCATGTGAGACGGAGAGAGCTCCGAAGCTGGAGAGGGTGCTCACCGGACGAGATCCAAGAACGTGTCCAGTATCTGCGGCTCACCCCGGATCTCGTCTTCGACATCGATGCCCGACTTGAGCTCGGGACTTCCCGGGTGAATCGTTGTCACAAATACCAGTCCAATGAGCGAAGCGACCAAGCTGGTACTGATGAAGATGGAAAACGTGAGCAGAGCCATCTTGCCTTTCGCCTTGCCGCTCAGATTGGCACTGCCTGTAAAAAGAGGAGTCTAAACTGCCTGTTCTCGGGGGAAAAGCGGGTTGAATACACTTTCTGCACAGAAATAGGTGCCGTGAGGGCGACAGGGAAAAATAACTGCTGCGTGGAGGAAGCTCTCAAAGAAATAATTTGTTTTTATCACTTGAATGACCTTTGAGATGGCCAAAGTTTTGTATAGTACTCCACCTCGTTCCATAGGACTGCATCGCAATCTATGGAAGTAACTTTCAGCTCTGTGAATTCAGCACAGCGCGACCTTCCTTTGCTCAGACTTTAACCACGATAGTACTCTTCGTATTCAGTTGGGTGTTTTTCGTCTCGTGACATTCGCTTGTGCAACTAGCTTAATATAGAAACCTAACCTATAACCTAACTTAACCTTACCTAAAAGCCACACAACCTGTCCCGATTTTCGTTGCATTCCACAAACTTGAAGCAAAAACAGCGCAAAAGAGACGAGGAGGAAAAGAAGACAGGTACAAAAGACGGGCACCAACTTCCAACTAAATTTTCTTTGAAGAAACAAGGTTTGTATGCATGAAAATGTAAAAACATACATTCGTCCTCGTCTCTTTTGCGCGGTTTTTTCTTCAAGTATGTTGCACCAACTCACCCACATCAAGCTGCTGCTGCTTCAGATTCCACAAAGGCCGTCTTTATACAAGCAATAGCCTCTCTGCCAATTGTAGACGAATGTCCAGGTGACGAATGAGAAAAGGCCTGATGTATATACCATATATAACAACTGAGTACTTTACACATAAAGTAGACAGACCTCCCCCCGAGGCCCCATTACAAAGTAGTGTCCGCCACGAATCGCTATTCTGTCTAGAAAAACTGAAAGCCCTTTTGGCCCAGCATCATGGCAGAATATGTATTGGTGCCTCGACGTATGTACGTTAACAAAAAATAAAAAATAAATATGCAGCGGTAGATTTTTTGTACCCAAGCTCTCTATTACCTGAGGAATGTTGAATAATAATGTTTAGCCAATTTTCAATGCTCTTTTACGTTTTCTGTATCCGTCCAAACTTTTGTATAAACACATCACAACCCACCCGCTCTTTCGGCCCCCCTCCAACGTTCATGTCTTACCTTACTCCGAGCACGTACAACTTCCTCCCTGCACACTTGTGCCACCGTGTGCCTGCAGAGGACGTTGTGCTTAAAGAGAGAGCGGGCCGCGTAGGGCCCTTACGCCCGCACTGTTTACTGCCGGCATGTGCACACTTGTCGAGCCTTACAAACGGAACGCTCTCGCCTCTTGCACGCTGGCGTCCGCTACGGTATCAAGCGTATAACGCCATGATCACTGGATACGCAGCAACAGATACCGCAAAACACTACTTGAATTAATAAGGAAGCCACGCCTTATATCACACATATCACACATACCAGACATTATGTCACACATATCACACATATCAGGCATTATGTCTTAAGGCAATCATCAATGTAAAGAAAGAAATAATTTCTGAGATTTCTTGGAATTCGCTTAAGCGACGTTTGACCGTTAGTAGAATGTTCGACATCTGTGTAAAAGTCACCTGTGATGATGCTGGCGATCATCATGGGGAGCACAAGCATGCGCAAGCACCGCATGAACACCTCGCCAGGCATCCCGAGCAGCACGATGGTGGACTCGCTGGGGCTCGCGTGGCGCAGACCGATGCCCAGCACCACGCCGGCAACGACTCCTGCTAGCGTTAAGAGCAGGAATAAGTGCTCCTTGGCGAACTTGCGCAACCTCGCCACTACAGGCTCTGCCTGCACTTCTATGCTGGCCGCGATGCATTCTCCCATTTTCATTTTTTCGCTCTGGAGCACATGAAAAAGACAAGAAAGACAAAACCTGTAACACGTGGGTAGGTAGATAGCTTGTATGTATATTATGCTATAACTCTCGCTGTAGCCGTTGCACGTAGCTCTGCGGTTACTTTATTTATAAGGCACAATTTTCAAAAATGTATGAACTGCGGGTGCACTCACTGCTTCAAGTGTAAAAATGCAAGCAGCACGTGGCAGCGAGATAATTGCTCAGCTCTTTTTTGTCAGGCCCTTTGCCAAAGGCAAAGCCCCGGTGAAGAAACCAGCGGCGTCAATTTCCGCATTCCAGCCTGGCATGGCGCGCGTTTCTGTGCGTTCGCACGTACCAGCGCGACATGCATTTCAGAGGCCATGCGCAGGCTTCGCGGCGGTGGCTCTCGATGGCGCTGAGTGTTCTTAGGGGAGCGTGAAAGAGAAGTCCCGCAGCAGCACACGCATAATACATAACTCGTTTAGACGGCGGCAATACGTTGTGTTGATATATTTATGCAATGTTGACGCATTACCGTCGACAGTCACTCTGCCGTAATTTCTTTGCATAAGTAACTAACTGCGCAAAACGAAACATTCGTGCCGTTACGACTTACGTCAACTGAATTGCTGCGTTCCAAAGTTGAGGTTTCAAGAAAAGGTCATAATTTGATTCGCTTCATGTGTGACAGTGTGCCGCTCGCACTGTGGTAATGCAGAATGGCATAAACATTCACGGCCTGTGTTATTACTCAGAACTGTGATTCCTATCTTCCATTTTTATGTTTCAATCTCCTCCTTTCTAAAGAGTAGGCAGGCGTTGTGCCCCTTCCGGTGGCAACACTCCATTTGCTAGTAGGTACAGCGTTCGAGCGCTGGCGCCACGCTGCGCCGCTCGCGCGTACCGCGTTTCTAGGTGGTTTCTTTCGCCAAGGGCGCTCGAACGCAATCATATGGCTCGCATGAATGCAACCTTTCGAAGCGTGGCTGTATGGCTGAGTGGCTACGGCGCTCGCCTTGGGATCATGCGTTCGCTGGTTCGAATCCCGCCCGCGCTAGAACTTTTTTAACACGAAAGTGTTTTATGCCGGGGTCCACCAAGACTTCACTGACGTATTTCCGTCACGGAAATACGTCAGCTTACAATGTACACGAACATAATACAAAGAAAGAAACCAGAAGAAAAAGTTCCACAAACATGGAAAATTTGGAAATCGAACCCACGACCTCTCGGTCCGCGACGATAGATCGCCGAGCGTTTAACCCATTGCGCCACAAACGCTTTTTTTTTTCTTTATTGCCGGAACTTTCACTTTGTGGACACCAATTTCAACAGTTCTTGCCAAAAAACAAAATACATAATCATACATATACACATACTTTCACAGTTGCATGCATCCATGTTGTGCGGTCAGCCAAATTTTTGCTGCCATGTCATGTCAGGTTTAAAATTCTTTTAAAGTTGCGAGGGGCTCAATCCTCGTCAGCCAATCCGGGGGGCATTCCTGATCTTTAATTACATCGATGAACTTGGAAACATCCTCCCGGAAAAGTTGTCGCGCAGGCCTTCGGTCAGGCTCACAATAAAAACCTGCCATTCGAGCCCGCCATAAACAGTGGAGGCCCATTAGCATAATGAGATCCAAAGGCAGTCCGTCCTCATTTTCTACAGTTAAAAATCTAATACCTAATGAATTTAAGGGCAATTCTTTCTGTAGTGTTCTTTGAAGAACGTCCCAAAAATAAACCCCTTCCCAACAATGCAAAAAAACGTGATCGATTGTTTCCAGTTGTTTACATATAAGGCAGTTTGCTCCCCAAGGTAAATAAAAACCCTTTTCTTGTAAAAAGCCCCGTACTGGCAAAGTCCCGGTATGTAATTTAAAGAAAAAGGATTTTGTACCTGGCTGCACCTGCATTTTTTTAACACGCTTTAAAACGTCATGTCCCTGTCCTCCACTGTTTATGGCTCTATACATGGGAACCGGTATGATCATGTCAAGTGTATCCCTGTATAATTTCTTCCGTGACACCGAAAAAAGGTAATCATTAGAAAAACGTACGGATAGAAAACGGACACTTTCAACTACTTCCCTTAGGTACCCTCGAAGAGAACCAGGCATACTTGAATTGCTTACCACATAAGCCGGCAGATGCTTGCTCAGTCGCAACTGACACATGGTGCGCAGAAAGGGGTCGCGCACGTCTCGAAAGAATGTAAACCTGTTCACTAGCTGTTTAACGAAAAGATGGGACAGGCCTAGGCCCCCGTCTTTGACTCGCTTAAACAAGTTCATTCGGCTACATCTCTCCCATTCTGATGCCCAAATGAACACAGCAAAAACTCTGTGGATTTTTTGCACATTTCTACGAGATCAGTATAAAACTTGCATGACGTACCATATCTTGCTTATTAAAAACAAGTTGCATACAGTGGCTTTCGCAAACATTGACAGATGAGTGCCTTTCCAATTAGTTGTTTTTTCCTTGATTCGCTTAGCTTCTTCAAGCCAGTAGTCCTCATTACGACGGTAATGTTCGAGTGGTACGCCCAAGTATTTAGCTGGCGATTTAATCCATCTAATGTTGGCGAATGTTTCCGGTGTTGACTGCCATTCACCATGCCAAAAACCCAGACACTTACTCCAATTTGCTGTGCTCCCTGTTGTGTTTCCAAAATGTTTAACAATGGTGGTTACTTCTGTAATGCTTTCTTTCGACGTACAGCACACTGCTACATCATCTGCATATGCTAAGAGTTTCACTTCGGCTTCCATAAGTTTGAAGCCCCTTATGCTACTGTTCTGAATGATTGCCAAACAAAAGCTTTCTAGATAAATGGCAAACAAAAGCGGGCTCAGTGGACATCCCTGGCGAACGGAACGCTCTATTTTAATGGGGGCCCCCAGTGTCTTATTAATAATCAGCCGTGTTGAGCAGTTCCGGTACGCCAGAGCTACCCCATCAGTGATGATTGATCCTACATTCACATGTTCAAGAACTAACAACAAAATATCATGCGGGACAAAATCAAAAGCCTTTTCTAAATCTATCTGCATAATGGCAACAACATACTGATAATCGTCACAACATTCCAGAATGCTTCTCATCGTGTGTATATTTGTGGCGATAGTGCGTCCCTTTATACCACAAGTCTGGTGTGGTCCAACAAGATCCTTAATGACCGACTGTAGTCGACCTGCAAGAACTTTCATTAAAACTTTGTAATCCGTGTTGGTTAACGAAATGGGCCTGTATGATGTGACCAGTCTCAGCATTGCTTTTTGGTCTGTCTTAGGAATAAGGACGGTGTGTGCTTCCGAGAATGATGGTGGTAATGCGTTGTTCGCAAATGCCACGTCAAACACCGCTTTCAACAAAGGCACCAACTCGTTCTTGAACATTTTATAAAAAGCTGCACTAAGGCCATCCGGACCTGGCGACTTATTAGGACTCAGGTTATCTATAGCGTTTTCAATTTCCGCAAGGGTAATGGGTGCTTCTAGAAGCGACTTCGTTTCAGCTGATAGTTGGGGCATACGTGACAGATAGTTTTCCTTGTACCCTTTGATATCCACCGGCTTGTAGGCAAAGAGCCGCTGGTAATATCGGTTAAAAGCACATGTGATGCTCTCTCGGTCACTCAGTTCTTGGTCATTCTCTTCAATAACGTCTATTTCGTTGCGGCGTGCATGCGTCTTCTCGATACTTAGCGCGCGTTTCGTGGGCGTTTCACCCACGGCCCATGCTTCTGCTCTGGCTCGAACGAGCGCGCCGCGATAGCGGTGCTCCTCGAATTGCTCTAGCTGTTGTTTTATCTTGATTAGGTCATCTTTAAACAGACCAGGCTGTTTGTTTTCCAGCGCAATTATTTTCTGCAATGTTGCTTTCAATGCACTCTCTCTCATCTTTTCGCGGTATTTTAACACGCTGCTTCTTTCAATTGCTTTTATTTTAAATCTTTGTTTTAGTAGTTCCCAGTCTACACCTATGTTATTGTTACCATCCAGTTTAACATCGCGTATTGCTTCCGACACAAAATTTATAAAAGACTCGTCCCGTAAGAGCATTACGTTAAGTTTCCATAGGTCCCAGTTAAAACTATTACTTCTTTTTTTAAAGCCCACATCGCATTTGACTAAGCAATGGTCCGAGAAAGAAACAGGTAATACATTGTAAATGTTACATGTAGGTATAATTTGAAGGGACACGTAAATCCTGTCTAGGCGAGCATGACTAGAGCCCTGAAAATGTGTGTACTGCACCTCGCGTTCCCCTTCGAGACATTCGGCAACGTCGACAATTTCATGCTCCTGTATCAGTTCTTTCAAAAATTCGGCGCTCTTATCGTTCGATCCAATTTTTGTCGTTCTGTCCCTCTCACTCAGTACACAATTGAAATCCCCTAGCAAAACCAGTTGTTTCGTAACGTTTAAATGTTTCTTAATTTCTGAAAAGAAACTGACGCGGTCGTTAACCGCGTTTGGCGCATACGCACAAACGACCCGCCAGTCACGCTGGCCCAGCGAAAAATCACATGACACGACCCTACCCGACACACAGGAAAAATAATTTTGTATCACAAGGCCCTGTAATTTTTTAACAAAAATAATGCAGCCAGCAGATGTTCCAACGGCATGACTAACCATAACAAAATACTTAGACGTGAAACGAAGCACCATGCCTCCAGTTTCCTCCTCCCCTGCCACTTTAGTTTCTTGTACTGCCAACACGTCTAGATCCTGGTCTACCAAGAGTCGATAGACCTGACTCTGCTTTTTCTTGGCGGCCAGTCCTCGCACATTAAGTGTGGCGAACCTCAAAGGCTGGTTGGAAGCCATCGTTCACTAACAGTGTTAGAGGTGAACCCGAGGCATGGTGCTTACCTTTAACGTCTAGCACATAGCTAGACGTCACCGTGCTTGCCCGGTTGCCCGGTGTCGTTTTGTTGCGACGCCGGTTTGTCCCCGATCTGCCTCTCTGTCGCGACGTTGGACATTGGCTTGTAGCGAGAACGTCTACCCAGGGGAGCCTTTGCGGGCGGTCCGTCCGTCTTGCTTGCCTCGTTGGTACCATTGAGGTCTTCTTACTTTTCCAGCGGTCGCTTGACGGCCGCACCAGCAACCGGCGTTTGGGTGGCCCCGAACGCTGTGTGGTCTTGGCAGGCGGTCGGAACGCCGACCACAGCAACTTGAGGAAGATAGTCCTCTTTCGCGACTTCTTTTTCATCCGTTGCCGGTGTCGTTGATTTAGTCGCGGGTTTAGGCGTCACATGTTCTTCCTCCGCGTCAAGTGCCACTGTGGGGGTCACCTCTTGTAGGTTCGCCGCGTCTCCTGTGCCCTTGGCCGCGTCTTCGGCCTCAACCACGTCCATGGTTTGCTCTGCTGCCTTATCACTCTCAGCCTGGCCAACTGCTGCGGCGTAAGACCGCTCACACTTGGCGTCAGTATGCCCGAAACGTTTGCAGAGTGAGCATCGGGGCACTTTGCAGTCGCGACGTACGTGGCCGTTTCCTTTGCAGCGCAAGCACTGCATCGGCCGTCCAGGGGCAACTACAAGAGCCAGCTCACCGGCGACCCGGATCTGATGAGGCAGGTCATCCACGGTGACACCGCTTTTGAAGTTCAACAACACAGACCTCGTCGTGGATCCTTTGTCACTGACGCCTTCGACGCGCCAGCGCTCCCGGCTCACCTCTAGCACCTTGCCAAAGGCCGCGAACGCTGTCTTCACATCCTCGTCCTCGACGCCATGAAGTAGCCAGTGGAGCCGCAGCTTCACCGTCCGGTCCTGGGGATCGATGATGAGGCAGCGACGCCCCTTCACCTGAAGCTCCTTGATGGCCTGTAGCCTCATTGTTGCATCAGCACCGCACATAGTGACCGCCCAGACATGATTTATCTGGTACGCTCCCAGTGCGACGACTTCAGGCAGCAGTCCGGTAGGGCGCAGCGCATCACGAAAATCCTCCACCTTATAGGGCCTTGCTCGGATGTCGCCGTGTAAAAACACGGTGTTTAAAGCGACACGACTCGTAGGCAACTGCGGCAAAACAACCTGATAATCGCTATCGTCGTTCTCGTTGAGCCTGTTTCCGCGGGTAACACCCGCCAAAGCCGCTCCGAGGGAGCACATGATTCTAGCGTCCGACGCACACGAGAGCCGACGAAAGAATTGCGCCACAAACGCATTTGCAGAGAGCTACACAGACGCGCCTTATATATCTAACACTCCTCCGTGTACCCGCGCTCTTGCTCGGGGCGGTGCCGCCGCCTACGAGCAGAAAAGAGAAGTACTGCATTATGACACTAACGCGCACCGACAGTGAACGCTTCGGTGGTCTCAGCACTACGACGCCTCGATGCCAGCATTCGAAGGGACGCTGGCATCAAGAAGCACTACCAACGCCACCTAGGTGGCGTTCACCGTACTCAGCACAGCGGAGCGTGGCCTCCGCAATTAGCTCTGAAAATGTTTCTGAAGTTGATCGCGGAGGCTGCAATTACGACGCGCTGTACGCGCTGATTTGACTCGGTGACGATTCAGTTACGTGCTATGTCTTGCGCGTTGTATTAGTGTGTCAGTTACGTGCTTCGTCTTTCGCGTTGTGCTAGCGTGTGCAGCGTAGTGCAGCTTCCATATGCACGACGGTTGCTCATGGTCATCGACGTTGGTAGTCGTGATGGAGGAGACGTGCCACCAGGCGTCAGCGTGGGTGCATCAACGCCTAAGGGCGCTTTAGCCACAAAACACCAATAGACATTATATATCAATGTGCAATAAACATTACACTACTTCTGTGAAGACACGTTTCACTTTCGTGTTCTATACCGATTCCTATATAAGAGGGATCAACCACATTTTTTCTTAATATCACGTTTTTCTTTTAGGGGCGAAGCTCCTTATAGCGGCACCCGTTCGTCGTCGTCGTCGTAGTAGTAGTGTGTAACCAGTCTGAGAAAAAATGTGGTTGATCCCTCTTATATAGGAATCGGTATAGAACACGAAAGTGAAACGTGTCTTCACAGAAGTAGTGTAATGTTTATTGCACATTGATATATAATGTCTATTGGTGTTTTGTGGCTAAAGCGCCCTTAGGCGTTGATGCACCCACGCTGACGCCTGGTGGCACGTCTCCTCCATCACGACTACCAACGTCGATGACCATGAGCAACCGTCGTGCATATGGAAGCTGCACTACGCTGCACACGCTAGCACAACGCGAAAGACGAAGCACGTAACTGACACACTAATACAACGCGCAAGACAAAGCACGTAACTGAATCGTCACCGAGTCAAATCAGCGCGTACAGCGCGTCGTAATTGCAGCCTCCGCGATCAACTTCAGAAACATTTTCAGAGCTAATTGCGGAGGCCACGCTCCGCTGTGCTGAGTACGGTGAACGCCACCTAGGTGGCGTTGGTAGTGCTTCTTGATGCCAGCGTCCCTTCGAATGCTGGCATCGAGGCGTCGTAGTGCTGAGACCACCGAAGCGTTCACTGTCGGTGCGCGTTAGTGTCATAATGCAGTACTTCTCTTTTCTGCTCGTAGGCGGCGGCACCGCCCCGAGCAAGAGCGCGGGTACACGGAGGAGTGTTAGATATATAAGGCGCGTCTGTGTAGCTCTCTGCAAATGCGTTTGTGGCGCAATGGGTTAAACGCTCGGTGATCTATCGTCGCGGACCGAGAGGTCGTGGGTTCGATTTCCAAATTTTCCATGTTTGTGGAACTTTTTCTTCTGGTTTCTTTCTTTGTATTATGTTCGTGTACATTGTAAGCTGACGTATTTCCGTGACGGAAATACGTCAGTGAAGTCTTGGTGGACCCCGGCATAAAACACTTTCGTGTTAAAATGAGAAAAAAAAAATTCGAAGTTGTGTCCGTAGCGCAGAATCGAACCAGGGACCCCTCGCTTCCGATCGCGCGGCGTTAGCCCACTACGCCACGAAGCGGACATGGACACACGCACCACGATGGCAATAAATACCCAACATTAACGAAAGGCCGCGTTTCTAGCGCGTTTCTAACGCGTTTGTGCTAGCGCGTTACGGCCCGTGTAATAAGCTGGTGTAAGACGCTGTGGCCTCTCCGCCTTACCTTCAACGCGTTTCGAACGCGCTGCCCAAAGCGGTGGCAAGTCAAGTTCAAGTCGAGGAGCGTTTATGAATACGGGGGGGGGGGGGGTATACTCTCTCAGCAGTCATGTGATGGCGTCGGCAAACGCGGTGCACGTTCCGGCATGTGTAAATGGCTGCGTAAGATGCTGTGGCCGCTCCCCCTTACTAGAGAGTACTGCACGTTTCTAACGCGTTTGTGCTAGCGTCCCCTTAAGCGGGAGATCCGAGGATTCCCTCCGGAGCTTCGCCCACTCATCATCATTCACCCCGTGGATATGCTGTGATTTTTTTCTTTTTTTCCTCTCTGTTTGCCAGCGTGGTCGTTTGAACCCCGGTGCCACGGCTGCTGCCGTGGCACCGGGCGCCGACGCGAAGCGGCGGTCGTTGGGGTGTTGCGGAGCGCAGCGTAGCAACACCCCAAATAAAAAAAACACTGCTCCAGTCAGGTAGACTGCTCCCTCCCTGATAGTGAGATTATATTTGGATCATCAAAACAGTGATGCGTTTATAATACCACCGATCCCAAGAGCAGGCTAGTCACCACCAGCCCAGCGTATTCTCCGTCAACGCCTCCTCCGTTCCAACGGCGGCGGCTACAAACATGGTACGCGCGAGTGGCGCAGCATGGCGCCAGCGGTCAAACGCTGTACCTACTAGCAATTGGAAATACGCCTTCCGGTGGCAGTTGTCAGCCTGCTCCTCGCTTTCCCTTTCCTGTAAAATGTATATATGTTTTCAAATCAAATAATAATCATAATAATAATCGACCTGAGAGTCATGATGAAAGCCTAGATGCTAGGCGAGTGACAAAGAGCAGCATCTAGGCGAAGAGACATCTAGACAAAGAGCGCATCTGCAATAAAAAGCACTTTGTATTCCGGCATTCATTGTAAGTAATTGACTTAAGATAGTTAAGAACAAGGCAAAGAAGAGAGAAAGGTAGCAACTGTGGCATTAAAAAATGAAGATGCTAAACTCACTCGGTCACTGGGCTTCGACAGACCGCTGAAAGATATGGCATTGGTGGAAGCACTGGCATGGTCCATGTCTCCGGCGATCAGATGATTGCTGCTGGCCACTTACTTTCAAGGGCTGAAAAAAACTAAACGTAGGTCGCACAGTTCAAAGCAAGCACGAACTTGGACTTCGCACGTAATCGCAGGGCGCTTCCGTCTAGGAGCTGATTCTTTGGTACAGCAACCAGATTGCTCGCGCACATGGGGTTCAGAAACACCGCACCCTTTCCTAAGGTTCTCAGGCCTCTACCATTGAAGAGCACACGGCAAGCTCACGCACGAGGTCACGAGCATCACAACCTCTCTTGCAACTCTGTTTCCTTCAGAAGTTCCGGGCGCAGGTAGCAAAACACCTCGGCGACGTATACGCACAGCTGAGTGTACACCAACTGTCCAACTTCTTGCTAAGATATCGCGAGTTTGCACCGTGGATGGCCCTCTGTAAATTGTCGAGATAACGAGTTGTCTGGCCTCCCGCGAGTGTATTTACTCTCCAACTACTTCCTTGTCTTCCCTCAGGGCGCGACAGCGAATACTCGTACACCTCCAGCAAAGGTCCGTAAGCTGCGCTGTGAGTTATGCAGGTCGCGTGCAGGCTGAATCCCGTTTGAACTCTCAACAGCGGTTGCTGTGCTGTCAGCGCTGCTCTTGTGCAGTGAAGAGATGCCAGCGTCGCGCTGGGGACTCACTCGTTCAATCTCCCCTTGTGGAAAGGAAGACAAAAAAAAAAAAAAGAACACGGCGCACACCCCACAGTAAAGTAACACAAAACGAAACACAATGAGGAATCGTCTTGAGCTTCTTTGAACAGCCAGGAGGATTGCACAAACGCGAGTCGATCGACCCATATGCACCCGCTATGTGCTCGGAAAGCTCGGCGATTCATTGACACTGTCGGAGAGACGCGTCCCTCAGCGGGACTGTTTTCGGAGTGGTTGCGAAACAAAGCCCGTTCACCCTGTTTTTTTTTTTTTTTTTTTTTTTTTTTTTTCACTCAAAGAAATCTATGCGGCGTTGCTGGCCAACCCTGGGGCACCTCGAGACAATTAGTGCAGGTCAACTCGAACTTGATGGATCACCGAACCGTAGTCGTTAGAAAACCGGTAAAAGGTGCGCATGTACGGAACAGCCAGACACGTAGCGGCGCACGCCACTTTTCCGTCACTCGCAATGGCGTGCGAATTGAGCGAATGCCTTTGTGCTCCCCACGAGTACGTTAAGAAAGTCCGTCAATCGTACAGTCGCGCCGCAGTTCACGTAGGTATACTTTCCTGTCTCTGTGGTGACGGATGAGCGGAAACTTTGTCAAAAGAAGTGTAATGTTCTCTCGAACAATATTTGAACAACTTGCAACAAAGTAAAACAGAAAACAAAACAAAATAATTGCACCTGCTACGCTACGTATCCAGGTCATACGGTTTCGCAGACATAGATTGGAAGCATAAAAATCTGTGCTGTGGAATAATGCAGCAGCAATCAGATGAATATCGTTTTAACACTATGCATGCAGCAGGAATAATAAGGGGCTCGATATTTAGAGGGCAAAATATAGTCAGACACTTATATTGTGGAAAGTAGCGAAAAACGGTTTATTTTGAAGTTTGGTCTAACAGTTTATACATTATTTTTAAAAGCGAAGTTGTTTAAGCCAGCCGTAATTTGTGGTGCGTAGCAAGAAACTACCAAGAAAGAAAGGAAAAAAGTTGCAGTGGCTTAGCTCGGCTATGCCAGGATATACGTAGCGTTAGCAAAGGTTCAGCTGATTATTCTTAGCTTTCCTGGTTGTCTAGATTGTCAAGGATTAGCTTGATTGTCATGCTTACTGCTGCTCCAATGACACACACGCGGTATACGTATTATGTGGCACATGTATATTTATTTTTGCGCTTTGCTAGACGTTCGTCCCTTTGCTCCAGTGTCTCCGCAGCACGTTTAGCCTTCTTCTGTTCATTCCTCCTACGCTCAACCGCTAATTGCCAGGCAACTACTTCGGGATCCGATGAGTCAAGCTTCTCCGTTCTTCTGCGCTGCTGAGCAGCATTTGCGCTTTCCTTCTCCATGGCTATACCACACTGGCAAACGCCAGTCAGAAGCGCAGCGGCTCCAGCGCAGTGTCAGACAGCGAATGCACAGCGAGCGCGCGCCGGCGCCAGTGCGTCTACCACGGCTACGACGTCACTCCTCTGGAATGCGCAGACCGGCGGCGGTGAGTCGCGCGTGGCGGCGGTGGAGTGCGCGAGAGGTGCCGGCTCCGGTGGCTCCGGTGCGCAAGCCGTGTGACATCACTGATCCTTGCGCATGCGCAGCACGACTCTTGATGTGCCGCGCGAAACGGGCTTGGCTAGGCCAGTGTAGCTAACGCTACAAAACTTTCTTGCCGAGGCGGGATTCGAGCTCGCGTACCCCCGGTCTCAAAGCGAGCGTCGTAACCACTAGGCTATTTTTTAGGGGCGAAGCTCCTTATAGCGGCACCCGTTCGTCCCCGTCGTCGTAGTAGTAGTGTGTAACCAGTCTGAGAAAAATGAGAAAAAAATGTGGTTGATCCCTCTTATATAGGAATCGGTATAGAACACGAAAGTGAAACGTGTCTTCACAGAAGTAGTGTAATGTTTATTGCACATTGATATATAATGTCTATTGGTGTTTTGTGGCTAAAGCGCCCTTAAGCGTTGATGCACCCACGCTGACGCCTGGTGGCACGTCTCCTCCATCACGACTACCAACGTCGATGACCATGAGCAACCGTCGTGCATATGGAAGCTGCACTACGCTGCACACGCTAGCACAACGCGAAAGACGAAGCACGTAACTGACACACTAATACAACGCGCAAGACAAAGCACGTAACTGAATCGTCACCGAGTCAAATCAGCGCGTACAGCGCGTCGTAATTGCAGCCTCCGCGATCAACTTCAGAAACATTTTCAGAGCTAATTGCGGAGGCCACGCTCCGCTGTGCTGAGTACGGTGAACGCCACCTAGGTGGCGTTGGTAGTGCTTCTTGATGCCAGCGTCCCTTCGAATGCTGGCATCGAGGCGTCGTAGTGCTGAGACCACCGAAGCGTTCACTGTCGGTGCGCGTTAGTGTCATAATGCAGTACTTCTCTTTTCTGCTCGTAGGCGGCGGCACCGCCCCGAGCAAGAGCGCGGGTACACGGAGGAGTGTTAGATATATAAGGCGCGTCTGTGTAGCTCTCTGCAAATGCGTTTGTGGCGCAATGGGTTAAACGCTCCGCGATCTATCGTCGCGGACCGAGAGGTCGTGGGCTCGATTTCCAAATTTTCCATGTTTGTGGAACTTTTTCTTCTGGTTTCTTTCTTTGTATTATGTTCGTGTACATTGTAAGCTGACGTATTTCCGTGACGGAAATACGTCAGTGAAGTCTTGGTGGACCCCGGCATAAAACACTTTCGTGTTAAAAAATTCCGAAGTTGTGTCCGTAGCGCGGAATCGAACCAGGGACCCCTCGTTTCCGAGCGCGCGGCGTTAGCCCACTACGCCACGAAGCGGACATGGACACCCAACATTAACGAAAGGCCGCGTTTCTAGCGCGTTTGTGCTAGCGCGTTACGGCCCGTGTAAGAAGCTGGTGTAAGACGCTGTGGCCTCTCCGCCTTACCTTCAACGCGTTTCGAACGCGCTGCCCAAAGCGGTGGCAAGTCAAGTTCAAGTCGAGGAGCGTTTATGAATACGGGGGGTATACTCTCTCAGCAGTCATGTGATGGCGTCGGCAAACGCGGTGCACGTTCCGGCATGTGTAAATGGCTGCGTAAGACGCTGTGGCCGCTCCCCCTTACTAGAGAGTACTGCACGTTTCTAACGCGTTTGTGCTAGCGTCCCCTTAAGCGGGAGATCCGATGATTCCCTCCGGAGCTTCGCCCACTCATCATCATTCACCCCGTGGATATGCTGTGATTTTTTTATTATTTACATCCATTTACTTTATTCTTTTTCAAACATAGCAAGTACCAAACACTGAACCGATTTTTTTTTCACAGGTTTCCTAAACACAGAGAGAGGGAATCACATATCTACAAAAAGACCAGTCTTTGCTGCCGGCGCTTCTAGCCTAATGGTAGGTGTGGCAGAAGCGCCACTAGGCGGCTACACAGCCACGCTTGCACAGCATGCATTTATGTGAACCATATGATTGCGTTCGAGCGTCGTCGTCTTCGTCCACAGCTGGCGCGTTCGTAAGCTCGCGCTCTGCGAGGTGAAGATGTTTTGCGCGCTATGAGAGCGAGAGAGAGACGCATTCACGGAGGGGGTCTCCTGGAACGCGGTGTCGGCGTTGGAACGCGGTGTCGGTGTTGCAAGCTGCGCTATGCAACGCGCAGTGACGGCCGTAAGTCCGAGACGCGCGAACAGAAATTATCATCATCATGAGTAATAAGGTGAATAGTTCGCGCGCACTTCCGGAAAATGCTGGGCTACGATCGCCCAGCTTCGCTGTTTCAAGCGTTGCGCGGCCGAGTGCAAGGTTAAGCGATTTTTTAAAGATACGCTTTGTAGTGCCGCGAGACACAAGAAGACTACAGCATTAGGCCGGCACGGATGAAGAAGAGGTAGAGATTGATCCTTGCCATCTTGCTATTTAGCGAGAACACACGAGCAGCAGCAGCAAGCGACAGGCGGCAGCCATGGTCAGCAACAGAGGCGCAGGGAGTTTCGCAAACAAAGTTTCACTTTAAAAATATTCGATAGCCACTATAACTACGATGCCATAGCCACTAAGCTACCGTGGCGTGTCCTCACCAAGTGGCACGCATACCATCCTCATTGAAACCTTGGGCGTGCTGGACTTGTATAAAACACAACAGGCACGCACCGTTTTCTATCCAGGAAACCAGTTCGATTAAATGGCGCCAGGCTGTTAAGCACAACACCTCATTTCCCAAAGTGCCTGATAGGATGGTAAACGACAATGTCGTCCTTTTAATGCAATTAACATTTTTAGCCTTCTTCAGCACGCCATGTCTGTATCTATCTAGCCTCTTCACACCGTTCTATTTAATGAAAAAAAATTTGCGTAGCTTGCACTGGAGGCGCAATGCTAAAGAGAGAGTGGAGCTGATGGACACCTATAGCTAGTCCTAGCTTTTGGGCTAGGCTACCAAGTCATCCCCAGCATTTTCCGGAATTTATTGATTATTGATCTATTATCGATTAGCTACTCATTGGCTATCGATGGCTGACTAAGCTTAAGTAGTCCCAACCATGCTTGGCTAGACTCGGCCAGGATCAGCTTCGCTAGTCACAGGGGTATGTGCCATCGCGCTTGCTCCCTTTTCTGCACTGCCGCCAGGAGCGACCCACATTTTTTGTCCGCGACGGAAGGACGGACTAACGGCCGGCTTAAACAGCTCCGCTGTCAAAAAAAAGTCCTTTAAAATTTCGCCATGCAGGGCGGATTCGAATCTGCGCCGTATTAGTTCCCCAAGCGCAGCAGCCCGACGCTTTGTCACAAATACGGGCGGGCACCGAGGAATTAATTCTCAGCGTTATAGTATACATCCCAGTGCCCCACCGGTGCAATCTCGGAAGCGCCACGAAATGGAAAGAGACTGCACGCGCCCGTAGCTAGATATGCCTGATTAACTCAAGACTATTTGTCGCCGCCTCGTTTCGAACGGGATGCCAGTAAATTACCATCATCATGGAAACGCTTGAGAGAGAGGAGCCCAGCTGCTGTACACACGGCTCAGACTAGATGCGTTTCGGTGGTGGCGATACGGTGTGTCGGTACATTGTTTGAACTTAATCTTGAGCATAAACGCCGACAGTCATCGTGGATTCTGCCAAAAATTTTGCCCGAAGAGACCCGCCGCGGTGGTGCTGCGCTGCTAAGCACGAGGTCGCGGGATCGAATCCCGGCCGTGGCGGCCGCTTTTCGGTGGGGCGAAATGCAAGAAACGCTCGTGTTCCGTGCACGTTAAAGATCCCCTGGATCCCCCCACTATGACGTTGCTCATAATCAAATTGCGGTTTTGGCACGCAAAACGTCATTATTCAATTCCATTCAAAATCGAATGAAGAGTTCAGCCAGCTACTAGGGAACGGGAACGATACAATTCGCCGATACTATCGCCTTGGCCAACGACCCGCGCTGATTGGATGTTTCAGCAAAATTTGATGAGCTGATTGGCTGGTTGAGCATGACGTCATTCAATTTTGCTCAACCAGTGCATCAGCGGCGATATTGTCGCCGAAGCGATATTATCACCGAAGTGGATCGTTTCAGAATACGGCCACAGATCACGCTAATAATCAACGTAACCTTTTAAAACGTAAGCATCTGCTGTCATATCATCTCAGCAATTAACAGTCAGTTATTTTGCGTATGTTTCGCAGTGTCTGACCAAATGTCCAGTTGTTTTACATGTTATTGTAAAGCCAAGTTTTGTCATGTTATTGTGAGCCATGTTTTGATGTATTCTCTTTGTATCCCCCCTATGTAATACCCTGCAAATGGGCCTTTAAGGGTGTAATAAATGATGCTGATAATGAAAGATACTTCTTTTTGTCCTAGATGACCTGGATGAAATGCTTGTGGGGGTTGGATGGGGCCCTCCATACATGCTGTTGCACGCAAATAGAGCTAGGGGTTGTGTTGATAAATTCAAAAAGCAATGCCCTGCCGCACACACCGACGTAATGGCTCAAAGTGGACACTTGAAAGGTTACTAACCTGTGTTTCATTATTGAAGTTGTTGCACATGAGATACTAGCTGTCTATAAGTCTTCTGCAGAACATTTTTTTGAATTTTATATACATGACTGCAGTCTTACATGATGTTTAGTGGTTGGCAGTACTTTGAAAGCACGTGGAAACTTTCTTGAGCGGGGTTTATACTTGCCAAAATACGGCGCCTTAAAATAACTGTTAACTGCTTTTTTCCCCATCCATGACAAATTAAAACACGAATGACAGAAACGAACATTCACAGAACTTACGCTTGCAAAGGCTTGATGATGTGACTGGACATCTCGACGCTCTCTATCGCAAAACATGTGCTGTGGCCTCAGGACTCGCTGTCCGAGCCTCAATCAGGCCAGTGTGTCACAGCCGGCGAACTCAAGGGCGCAAAGGCACGTCGGTGTTTATTAAAACAAACCTTTCTTTGGAAGAGCCTTCCAGGTTTGGCGTCTCTGCTGTTGCTGCTGGCTGCTGCTGCTCTTTGCTGCTAAGTCGGTCGGTATTTCGGCGGATGTATTTGTGGATACACATACAAAGGTTGTATGTGCGCCGAATGAAAGTACCAGCAAACGGGCTACCAAGTCTACCAAGGACGTTCGTAGTTTCGTAGGGCTGTGCTCTTATTTCCGACGCGTTGTAAAGGATTTTGCGACAATTGCACGTCCCCTTAGACCTCTTGAAGAAGGACGTCCAGTTTTCGGTCCTGACCATGCCGCATCTTTTTCACAGCTCACTACTCGCCTTACCACGCCTCCAATCCTGGCCCACTTTGACCCGTCTGCGTCCACGGAAGTTCGAACTGATGCCAGTGGTCACGGCATAGGAGCAGTGTTAGTACAACGCCAACGTGGACATGAACGCGTTATTGGCTATGCCAGCCGACTTCTATCACCCGCCGAGCGTAATTATTCGATCACAGAGCGCGAGTGCCTCGCTCTTGTGTGGGCTGTTGCGAAGTTTCGTCCATACTTGTACGCACGCCCATTCTGTGTCATCGCTGATCACCACGCTCTCTGCTGGCTATCCTTGCTCAAAGACCCCACGGGACGACTCCGCTCGCTGGGCTTTATATATACGCCTGCAAGATTATACCTTTCCCGTGGTATATAAGACCGGGCGCTTGTACAAGGATGCAGATTGTTTGTCCCACTACCCCATCGATGAACCGGCCGATGCGGACGCCATCGCTTCAGTTTTCTCTGTGTCCCAGTTGCTTCAAATTGGCAACGAGCAACGCCGCGATCCTTCGTTACGAGTCCTCATCGACCGTCTGGAGTCTACGCCGGGTGACGCCTCTCTACGGATGTTTCTCCTCAAGGAGGGGACATTATACCGCCGCTATTGT